>NW_011494894.1:2180575-2183415 GCF_000754665.1 Bison bison bison
CAAGGAAGCCCATTCTGGGGACCCCAGGTGCCTTCAAATAGCTCTGATGTCTGAGCAGAAGGGAACTCTGTTCTTCTGGGAAAAGCTTGCCCTGAGGCTGTCCTACAAAGTCCTAGGACAGCTTCCTTCTGGAGGAAAGAAGAAGAAATAGCAGAAGAAAGTAAAATAAATGGAGCTAAAATGGACATGAACTTGAGCAAATTCTGGAAGATAGTGAAGGACAGGGAAGCCTGGTGTGCTGTAGTCCATGGGGTTGCAAAGAGTCAGACACAACTTAGTGACTGAACCACAATAACAAGAGATGACCTAAGACAGTCTGTCTGTCTCCCAATCTCCTCTGCTCCTCTGGGGCATGAAGTGGCTGTGTCAGCAACGACTACAAGGTTCCCTCACCCGACCACGGGGTCCTGGACTTCATCAGACAGCCTCTCAGAAATCTGTCATTTCACCCAGTCCCCCTCCCTCCCACACTTTACTGTGGCCAACTAGACACATGAAGCCAAATTTCTGATTAGAGAAGGCCCAGAGACCTTCTTGGGTGCATTCTGGCATCTCAGGAACCATGTCCAGAGAGAGGAGCTTAGCATTTGCACAACCCAGGGGGATGGGGGCAGGCAGCCATCACCACTCAGTGGAAGGCTTCAGCCTCCACCCTCCCTTTGGAAACCTGGACCCCACAAGACATTTCTGGGTGACAACAAACTACTCCAGAGAGTTGCCTTATGTTTAAGCTATGTGGGCAGCAGCCTGCATATTGGGAATTGGGAAGAAATGATGCTAAAGCTGAAACTCCAGTACTTTGGCCACCTCATGCGAAGAGTTGGCTCATTGGAAAAGACTTTGATGCTGGGAGGGATTGAGGGCAGGAGGAGAAGGGGACAACAGAGGATGAGATGGCTGGATGGCATCACCAACTCGATGGATGTGAGTTTGAGTAAACTCCGGGAGTTGGTGATGGACAGGGAGGCCTGGCATGCTGTGACTCATGGGATCGCAGAGAATTGGACACAACTGAACGACTGAACTGAACTGAACTGAACTGAAAAATCTTACCCCCAAAACACCTTCCCTCCAGGTAATGGGATTTCTGTCTCCAAAATGGTCCTCTCCCAGCCCAACATAGTCAGTCCCTCTCCATCCTTTAGGATCTAAGACCCTGCGATGACCCAAGAGCAGAAAGTGTCCTGCCATGGGGAAAAGGCTACAGAAACTGAGACTTGAGTTAGTCTCACACAAGTTTTCTCTAGAATACTACCTGCCTTTTATCCTCCCTTTTTCAGTGACTATCCTTTAAGACCTTCACTTGTCTGTGCCACCTACTCATCTCTGAATCCTGTTTGATGCCAGCTCAGTGCTGGGCACACAGAGGGCTCATGAATGAATGAACAACACAGAGGGGCTCAGGGAGAACCGATCAGGGGGAGGGGAGCAGCATGTTTGTTCCTGGCCTCCTATTGCCCCCGTGGAAGCCCAGAAGGAAACAGACACTGTAAAGAAAAGACTGTTAATGTTTTACCCAAAGTCCAGCTCCACAGTAACATTCTTTGTTTGTGCTAACTGGTGGCAGTAAATGTGGTAAAAGCACATGCTCGCCTGGAAATCTGCTGCCTTTTATATAAAGAGTCAAGACTGCCTCTATGTTTCAGTCCTTGTTTTCTCTCCCTTCTCCTGTATCTGTGTCTATAATCTGCTTCTCTCACAGGTCCAAACAACTTAACCAACCAGAGTCACCTTGGTACCCTGCAATATACCTTGTCCCTTGTCTGTTTCCTTCCCCATCACTCCCCCACCCCCAAGCTAATCCCTCTGCTATGCTGCTAAGTCACTTCAGTCCTGTCCAACTCTGTGTGACCCCATAGATGGCAGCCCACCAGGCCCCCCATCCCTGGGATTCTCCAGGCAAGAACACTGGAGTGGGTTGCCATTTCCTTCTCCAATGCATGAAAGTGAAAAGTGAAAGTGAACTCTCTCAGTCATGTCTGACTCTTAGCGACCCCATGGACTGCAGCCTACCAGGCTCCTCCATCCATGGGATTTTCCAGGCAAGAGTACTGGAGTGGGGTGCCATTGCCTTCTCCGAGTCCCTCTAGGGCAGAAGATTAATAAGACCACCTTCCCTGGCCCACTCAGATCTCAGTTTTCAAAGATGATTCATATCCTTGGAGGTAAAACGATCAGGAATAGGAAATGCACACGTGATATTGCTGCTTCAAACATGACAGGGGTGGGCAGGATGGAGGTTGCCTGCTTCACCCAGAGCGTGGAGCTGGGAGATGCTGCCCTCGATGGAGAATGTTATATTTGATTTAATATGATCATTTGGGGAATAGAAGGCAATACTTCTCTTAATTTCTGTCAAGAAGAAACTTCTCCATGATAGGTCTGTCTGCTCTTGATGAGTTGTTAACCTCCAAAAGGAAAACATCAAGGGTGCATTCAGGCACTGAAAAACTGCTGGGCACAGGAAGTGCCCCTGTTGGTCAGACAGTTGCTCATGGTCAGGAACGTTCACTGGTGGCCCAGGGGTCAATGTCTCACCATCCGCTGTGTGTCCTCTGACCACTCAACAGCATTTGACAATACACACTCCTGTCCTGCTTGAAGAGCTTTCTTTATTTGGTTTCCAGGGACTCCTGGTTTTCTCCTGACATCCCAGACACTCCTTTGCTGAGTCTTCCTCCTCTTCCTAATTCTTCAGATCAGATCAGTCACTCAGTCATGTCCGACTCTTTGCAACCCCATGAATCGCAGCACACCAGGCCTCCCTGTCCATCACCAACTCCCGGAGTTCACTCAGACTCACGTCCATCGAGTCACTGATGCCATCCAGCCATCTCATC
>NW_011494894.1:2183912-2187204 GCF_000754665.1 Bison bison bison
CTTTCAGAATTTTCCACAGTTGATTGTGATCCACACAGTCAAAGGCTTTGGCATAGTCAATAAAGCAGAAATAGATATTTTCTGGAACTCTCCTGCTTTTTCCATGACCCAGCAGATGTTGGCAATTTGATCTCTGGTTCCTCTGCCTTTTCTAAAACCAGCTTGAACATCAGGAAGTTCACGGTTCACATATTGCTGAAGCCTGGCTTGGAGAATTTTGAGCATTACTAGCGTGTGAGATGAGTGCAATTGTGTGGTAGTTTGAGCATTCTTTGGCATTGCCTTTCTTTGGGATTGGAATGAAAACTGACCTTTTCCAGTCCTGTGGCCACTGCTGAGTTTTCCAAATGTGCTGGCATATTGAGTGCAGCACTTTCACAGCATCATCTTTCAGGATTTGAAATAGCTCAACTGGAATTCCATCACCTCCACTAGCTTTGTTCATAGTGATGCTTTCTAAGGCCCACTTGACTTCACATTCCAGGATGTCTGGCTCTAGGTCAGTGATCACACCATCATGATTATCCTAATTCTTAGTAGTTGAAGTAACTCAGGCTCAGTCCTTGGAACTTTTTAATCCTACTTTTCTTTGTCATCTGTCTCACTCGTGGAGTTAAGGATCTGGTTGCATCATAAGGAACATCTGGTAGTTAATCTTTTTCACGTAAGGAAATGGACATGTCACCGGTCCCACCTAATGCTAAGTCTATGATAACTGCCAAATCCCTATCTGTATCTCCACCCCTGACTTCTTCTTTTGCTCCAGGCTCACTTATCCAACTGCCTACTTGACGCCTCCTCTTGGATGGCTAATAGACATCTCCGCACTAAGCAAAGCAGTTCAAAGCAGGAATCCAGGCTTCCCTGCCGTGTTGGGTCTTCTCCCCGTTCCCTCATCTCAGCTAAGGGACAAGTCACTCTTTCAGTTGCTCAGGTCAGAAATCTAGCAGGCACCCTCTCTTTTTCTCACTTGCTCCAGAATTAAATTCTTCTACCTCTAATCTCACATCTCACATCTTCAGTCCTACCACCCTGTAGTTGTTGCCTGGATTTGTGTAACAGCATCCTAACTGGTTTCTGCTTTGACTCTTGGACAACTATAATCTAGTCTCTGTTCAGCAACTGTCACTGTGATCCTCCCAAAGCGTAAAGTCATATCATGCAATTCTCCCCACCCTAACCCCAACCCCAGATCTTCCAGACACACTCAGAATGAAATCTAAACCCCTTACCCTGACAATTTTCTGGCCTCTGCCTGTCTCTCTAGCCTCCATCTCCTTCACCTTCTTGACTAGGCTGTCAGTCAAGGCCTTTGTACCTCCCATTTCTCTGCCCCTGATATCTTCACTCCATTCCTTCAAGTGTTGATTCGGACCTCCCCTCCTCTAGAAAGGCTGTCCCAGACCATCTCATTCTCCGGTGACACTTATCCCCTCAGCCTGCTTCACCTGCCAGGTGATACAAATCACCTGAGCAGCATGGGGGTCCCCATGCTCTATCCCTTCTGGGTTCTGGCTACGTGGGTCTGAGTGACAGCCCAGGGATCCAACTTTTTAAGAAGCCCTTCAAGAATTCTGATGTAAGTGATTCATTCTGTGGGAAACACCACCTAGAAAATGACGGGAATGTTCCTAGAGGAGGCTTAGTGATCACTCCCAGCCATGCTTCCTTCTCTAAGAGCAGAGCGAGCGGCAGTGCCACTTTTAGGAGAGTTCAAGCACATCAGATCGACTAGTTTTCTGTGAGTATGGTTTCAGTGTGTCTGCCCTTAGTATGACCTAATTGTTTCCAACACAGAGGAGACTTTAAATCTAAATTACCATAGGCTGGTGTTATCTATATAAATCCATCCCATAATTGTGGGAGATTTTTTCCTCCTTTGCTGAAACTTTTCTTGTTGCTCTGGTTGAGCCTGAGTAATAGAAAAAAGCTCAAATTTATGGCCGGAGTCAGAGAAGGCATAATTAATTGGCCCAGTGAGGGGATCCCATCTAGTAATATCACAGAAACCTGAATATGACTATGTTTTTTTTTTTAAGTAAATTTTTTCAGGGCCAACCAGTTAGAGTCTTGTAGTAGAGAAATTTAACAAGGTAACCCAGAACTAGACACAGGTAATTGGCCACAAACCCAACAATTGAATTGATTTCTAAAACTAGCATAGAATCAGGCCTATGATAGAAAAGCCTTTGATTTATATGCAGAGGTCTAAGAAGTCAAGAAAACATAAATGATCATACAAATCAGGTCCAGCATCTTGGGCAACTGTCTACCTCTGATGTCGTCATCTTCTCATCCTGGTGTGGTGTAGTGTCGTTTCTCCTGCTTAAGCATCATTTTAAGGTGAGATCAGGTCAGCTGTCTTCTCTATAGACCAACCCACTGTAGGGGCCGGTCAGGGCACTCTGGCCAGCTGTCCACATCAGGAGGAGATCAGGGACAAAAGGGTCCCAGTTGTGGCCGTTGGGTCTGGTCCATTGGCAGGCAAGCTGGCCCCTGAGTACCCCGAGTGGTCAGGATGTCAGTCTCAGCGAAGAAGAGTCCCTGCCAGAGTTGCCATTTGTTGCAGGAAGGCAGACCCCTTCCAGAGCCCGAAACTGGGCTCTTGTCTAACACTCGGAAATGAATTGTCCAAGGATACCCACTGGCTGATAAAGCAAGAGACTTTATTGGGAAAGGGCACCCAGGTGGAGAGCAGTAGGGTAAGGGAGAAATGCAAAAAAGCAAAATGGCTGTCTGGGGAGGCCTTACAAGTAGCTGTGAAAAGAAGAGAAGTGAAAAGCAAAGGAGAAAAGGAAAGATATAAGCATCTGAATGCAGAGTTCCAAAGAATAGCAAGAAGAGATAAGAAAGCCTTCCTCAGAGATCAGTGCAAAGAAATAGAGGAAAACAACAGAATGGTAAAGACTAGAGATCTCTTCAAGAAAATTAGAGATACAAAGGGGACATTTCATGCAAAGATGGGCTCGATAAAGGGCAGAAAGGTATGGACCTAACAGAAGCAGAAGATATCAAGAAGAGGTGGCAAGAATACACAGAGGAACTGTACAAAAAAGATCTTCATGTCCCAGATAATCACGATGGTGTGATCACTGACCTAGAGCCAGACATCCTGGAATGTGAAGTCAAGTGGGCCTTAGAAAGCATCACTATGAACAAAGCTAGTGGAGGTGATGGAATTCCAGTTGAGCTATTTCAAATCCTGAAAGATGATGCTGTGAAAGTGCTGTACTCAATATGCCAGCAAATTTGGAAAACTCAGCAGTGGCCACAGGACTGGAAAAGGTCAGTT
>NW_011494894.1:2188300-2189684 GCF_000754665.1 Bison bison bison
GATGGATGGCATCACTGACTCAATGGACGTGAGTCTGAGTGAACTCCGGGAGTTGGTGATGGACAGGGAGGCCTGGTGTGCTGCGATTCATAGGGTCACGAAGAGTCGGACACAACTGAGTGACTGAACTGAACTGAACTGAAGCACATCAGATAACACATGATAAAAAGGAGGAAATATTGCCCTGAGACTCACAAGTGGATGGTAGATGCTAAGACTTTTTTTTTTTTTTTTTTTACTTTGGCTAATCTTGTTTTTAAAAAAAAGTTTTAAATTTAAATTGGAGGATAATTGCTTTACACTGTTGTATTAGTTTTTGCTATACAACAATGTGGATCAGCCATAATTATACATATATCCCCTCCCTCTGGAGCCTCCCTCCCACCCCATCCCAACCCTCTGGGTCATCATGGACTACTGAGTTGAGCTTCCTATGCTATACTACAGGCTGATAATCTTAATAGTTTTTCTTTTCCCTGGGGAATAAGTCACTCCCCACACCATGACTTGCCATCCACAAAATAATGAGGCTTTCTCAGGCAAACTTTTCTCCTGTAAATGGCTTTCTAGGACACCCCCACCCCCACCTGCTGTTTCCTCTAAACACCATTTAGCAGGACTTTCCTGGTGGTCAGCGGTTAAGACTCCACACTTGCAATGAGGGGGCCGTGGGTTCAATCCCTGGTCGGGGAACTAAGATCCCATGTGCCCCATGTGTGGCCAAAATAAAGAAAGAAATAAAAGTGAAAAAAAATTGCCATTTAGCTTCTAAGGCTCTAATTTCAAGGAAATTCCTTTATCTCAGAATAAATGAGAGTCATCAAATGTTGCTGCTGAAACAGAACTTTGGAAGAAGTTCTTCTAGCACGATCACCCTACAGACAGGGAGGCCAGACGGCTGACTAGTTACAGAGACCGGGTCCCCTCTTCCAGGGACGGGTGTGCCCACGTGAGCAGACCACACAGGCCCACAGTTCACAGAGCACCCAGTGTGTCCCTTCTCCCTGCAAGGCCACATCACACAAGTAAGCTGACTCTGCAGGCATGTCTAGACTCTCTTCACTGGATTTCCCATTAAAGAGATGCTGGAACAGTTTTTTTTTTTTTTAATCTCCAGAAATAAATGGATATATCATATAGTAAAAATACAGCAAAGAGGCTGGAAAAATCCACTGTGCACATATTTTTTAAAGTTATAAATAAACAGGATAGTTAGAAACCAGATTAAACTCCCAATTTGAAAACGGGAAGTGGAAGATGAAAGCTTGGACCTACTCGTGACTTCCGCTCTGGCTCAGTGGAGAATCCTCTCCTGGCTACACAAGCCCTGTGGACTTTAATAGAATCGTGGCCTTTCAGGACTGGAAAAGATTGCAGAGATCAG
>NW_011494894.1:2189784-2209582 GCF_000754665.1 Bison bison bison
TGCAGAGATCAGAGACTGTCTAGGCCACCTTCTAACATTGGAGAAGGGGAAACCGAAGCTCAGAATTGTGCTTGCTCGAGGTCACACAGTTCGAATGTATTAATCAACCAGGGCTATTCTTCCAGCCACTGAAGGAACCACAATGGATGGGTTATTTGGTCTCAGGCAAAGAAAACTTATTACCTAATAGTTTGATGTCTTTTCTGTATGGTATAAAAACTCAAACGAATCACTTAGTGGGGAAATGTAATCACAGTTTTTAATTAACGTAAAGTCTCTGCAACATTTTTTGGTTGTTGTTCTATCACTTCTATGCAGTGTAAATCAATTAGGTGAAATGGGCTAGTGGATCAGAGTGGAGGTCAGTCCCTGGATGAGTAATTGCTCTGTTGCTGAGATTAACACCTTCTCATGCTATTAGGACTGCTGATGTATCTTGCAGTCTTTATGAAGACTACAATTTAGGGACTATCCATTCCAGCTGTCTGCATTTCAGCAGCCTCCTACATGCAAACAATTGTTGCACTAAGTGCTGCGTTTAATTAAAGGCCCTTCCCCTGTCATGGGTATAGTCAGAGCAAAGACAAGAGACCTCATTTGTTTAAGAAACACACACACACACTTCTTACTGGTGAATAGTTAGCCTTAAAGCAATCAGGATTAAAAGTCAGGGAGGCCACCAAAGAAGGATAAGATATTGATGACTTCTGAATTGGAAATTGCGAAGTGCACATCACCGTTCTTTATAGGACTTAGTAACAAGCCACAAACGAAGAGTAAGACCCTTGGGTGTCTTCTCACTTTAAAGGATCACTTTTCAAAGATTGGGTCTCTCTGCCTCTTCCCAAAAGACTGACCAAGCCTCTCACCCGAATTGTGTTTAACTACTAGATTCTGGGGTGAGAGGCCCGAATTCAGTGATGGATGGGACAGGTTGGGTGAGGCATGGAAGAAGGCATTCAAGTTGGTTATAATATCGAAAAGAGAAATTCGTCTACAATGTAGCTTTGCTCCCACTTTAACAAAGGGAAGCTTTTCCTGGGACAGTTCTTACTAGAATAGGAGACAACCAAAAAAAAATCAAACAGGCAACAAATAATTTTGCCATTACCAGGTAATATGTGTTAATTGCTCAGTTTATATACTCAGAATGACATACCATTAGAGACTGTGTATGCATTGTAACTAGAGCATTAATAAATTTAAAATGTGCCTATTAGGATGACAGCTTTGGAGGTGCAAAGGAATAACAGTTATCACTTGGCAGAAGCCGATCTCACCCCATCTGCCGAGACTTTGCATACATTTTCAGCTTCCTGAGCAATGATTAGGCCTGTCAGAACCTCTTTAACCTTCTAACTGCTGGTCCCCACTGGCCGTAATTAGAGACTAATGAATTCAGAAGATGCAGGCCGTGAGGAAAACTGCCTTGACAGTTTGTGTACAAATTAAGCCCCAATTACTTCATGCATCTTTTGCATCGCTGATACAAGTCTCTGTTATTATTTTTGAATATGGTCATTTTAGCAGAAACGAAGAACTTGGCTAATGTATTTTGTCATTTTTATGGCTCGTCATAAAGAAAAAACATACTGGGCGGGTCATGAATATGTGAAATAAACTACAGCGGATTATAAAAAGAAATTAATTTTCCTCTTGGGAATACCCTGCCACCCTTTTATCCCCCCTGGTGGATATGCTTATTAACATGGTTATTGTTATTCAGATAATATCTGCCATCGAAGGAGCCTGACTAACCAGCAGGTTGTTAGGCTCAGGTTTAGACCCCAAGTAAGGAGCATTTGAAAGTGCTGTCCCCAACCTTTCCTCCTGGCTCTAAAGACTGCTTGGCACACACTGGCAAGAAACTGTGTCGTCTGCCTTTACCTACCCTCCACCGTCCATGGCCATGGCAAACGTCTGTAACTCCAAAAGGTGTGACTTTAAACCAGTACAAAGCTTCAATGTCCCATTCCCTTCAAAACTCGTGAAATGATATTTAATCTTGTCTCGGTCCCCATGGGTCAACCTAACAAGATAGTCAATCTCAATCATTTGAGGGATCCCTTCCCTTACTCTGTGAGGTCACATGAGAATCCTGGCTTCAATGTCCTCAGAAAGGCAGAGGGGGAGGTGGTCATTTGTACAGGATGGTCATCACTTTTATGGTCTTTTCTTTAGCCATAAGATGCTACTGCTGAGACTGGTCCCGCCATCTGTCTGTGGGCCCTACTGCTCCAGGCAGCTCAGAGATTCCCTAGGCCAGCAGTCTCTCCCCACTGAGAACCAGTCTTCTGCAGCCATCCTCCACTGATGTTCCTGTGTGCTGAGGGACTCCTGTCTCTGCCCCCTGCCCCTGTTCTGCATTGATTTCAGAGAAAGTTAAAACTCTCTCTTCTGTCTCACCTCCCCAGCTCAAAGCACTTCCCTCCATCCCCTCCCCGGGTAGGTGGAATAATCCTCTCCCACCCAAGCAGCTACTTCCTAATCCCTAGAACCAGAGGCTATGGTATTTTACATGGTAAAAGGGAATTTGCAGATGTGCTAAATTAAGCATCTTGAGATGAGCAGATTAGCTGGGTGGGCTCAATTTAATCACAAGAGTCCTTATAAGAGGGAAGCAGGAGGATTAGAATCAGCGGGAGGGGATGTGAAAACTGAAGCAAGAGGTTGGCATGATGAAGGAGGGGGCCATAAACTAAGGAAGGCAGGAGACCTCTAGAAGCCAAAAAAGGCCAGGAAACTGATCTAAGCCTCCCGGAAGTCTCCAGAGGGACCTCCCCGGTGGCTCAGTGGAAAAGAATCTGCATGCCAAGCAGGAGACACAGGTTCAGTCCCTGGGTCAGGAAGATCCCCTGGAGAAGGGAATGGCTACCCACTCCAGTATTCTTGCCTGAGAAGTCCCATGGACAGAGGAGCCTTGCAGGCTACAGTCCATCAGAAGGAACCAGCCTTGCTAATGCTTTACTTGTAGACTTTGGACCTCCAGAACTGGAAGAGTATAAATATGTGTTTTTTAAGCCACTAAATTTGTGGTAATTTGTTAGAGCAGCAATAGGAAACAAATATACCTTCTTTTATGGAATCATAAAGATTTGAGTTTAAATTCCAATTCCCTTGTGGCTCAGCTGGTAAAAAATCCGCATGCAATGCAGAAGACCTGGGTTTGATCCCTGGGTTTGGAAGATTCCCTGGAGAAGGGAATGGCTACCCACTCCAGTATTCTGGCCTGGAGATTTCCATGGGGTCGCAAAGAGTCAGACACGACTGAGCAACTTTCACTTTCAAAAATAATTTTCCCAGTAATTTATTTTGTCTTATATTCTCTATCTTCTCAAACACTGAAATCATAAACTAGCTTCATGAAGTTGTTATGAGAATAAAAACATTAACCTAATTTGATATGCGGAACATAGTAGATTCTCAATAAAAAGTTAACAAAGTATAGCTCAAAACCGAGTCTTGGTGTGAACTTGAGTCAAGGCTGTCAGCCCTTCCTGGATTCCTCACAACTGGATCTACTGAAGGGAATGGCTACCCACTCCAGTATTCTTGCCTGGGACATCCCATGGATGGAGGAGCCTGGCGGGCTACAATCCATAGGGTTGCAAAGAGTCAGAGACAACTGTGCATCTGAGTACAAACACATGCAAAGTCCAGCCTATTTGTTTCTGAAAGGCCAGAAGCAATAGTCTCTTTTCCAGGGGATTTGTTCTTGACCTACTGTCTCAGATATTAAGAAGAGATGGCAAGAATACACAGAAGAACTGTACAAAAAAGATCTTCACGACCCAGATAATCAGGATGGTGTGATCACTGACCTAGAGCCAGACATCCTGGAATGTGAAGTCAAGTGGGCCTTAGAAAGCATCACTACGAACAAAGCTAGTGGAGGTGAGGGAATTCCAGTTGAGCTATTTCAAATCCTGAAAGATGATGCTGTGAAAGTGCTGTACTCAATATGCCAGCAAATTTGGAAAACTCAGCAGTGGCCACAGGACTGGAAAAGGTCAGTTTTCATTCCAATCCCAAAGAAAGGCAGTGCCAAAGAATGCTCAAACAACTGCACAATTGCACGCATCTCACACGCTAGTAAAGTAATGCTCAAAATTCTCCAAGCCAGGCTTCAGCAATATGTGAACCGTGAACTTCCTGATGTTCAAGCTGGTTTTAGAAAAGGCAGAGGAACCAGAGATCAAATTGCCAACATCTGCTGGATCATGGAAAAAGCAAGAGAGTTCCAGAAAAACATCTATTTCTGCTTTATTGACTATGCCAAAGCCTTTCACTGTGTGGATCACAATAAACTGTGGGAAATTCTGGAAGAGATGGGAATACCAGACCACCTGATCTGCCTCTTAAGAAATTTGTATGCAGGTCAGGTAGCAACAGTTAGAACTGGACATGGAACAACAGACTGGTTCCAAATAGGAAAAGGAGTTCGTCAAGGCTGTATATTGTCACCCTGTTTATTTAACTTAGATGCAGAGTACATTGTGAGAAATGCTGGACTGGAAGAAACACAAGCTGGAATCAAGATTGCCAGGAGAAATATCAATAACCTCAGATATGCAGATGACACCACCCTTATGGCAGAAAGTGAAGAGGAACTCAAAAGCCTCTTGATGAAAGTGAAAGTGGAAAGTAAAAAAATTGGCTTAAAGCTCAATATTCAGAAAACGAAGATCATGGCATCTGGTCCCATCACTTCATGGGAAATAGATGGGGAAACAGTGGAAACAGTGTCAGACTTTATTTTTGGGGGGCTACAAAATCACTGCAGATGGTGACTGCAGCCATGAAATTAAAAGAAGCTTACTCCTTGGAAGGAAAGTTATGACCAATCTAGATAGCATATTGAAAAGCAGAGACATTACTTTGTCAACAAAGGTTCGTGTAGTCAAGGCTATGGTTTTTCCTGTGGTCATGTATAGATATGAGAGTTGGACTGTGAAGAAGGCTGAGCGCCGAAGAATTGATGCTTTTGAACTGTGGTGTTGGAGAAGACTCTTGAGAGTCCCTTGGACTGCAAGGAGATCCAACCAGTCCATTCTGAAGGAGATCAGCCCTGGGATTTCTTTGGAAGGAATGATGCTAAAGCTGAAACTCCAGTACTTTGGCCACCTCATGGGAAGAGTTGACTCATGGGAACAGACTCTGATGCTGGGAGGGATTGGGGGCAGGAGGAGAAGGGGACAAAAGAGGATGAGATGGCTGGATGGCATCACTGACTCAATGGATATGAGTCTGAGTGAACTCCGGGAGTTGGTGATGGACAGGGAGGCCTGGCGTGCTGCGATTCATGGGGTCTCAAAGAGTCGGACATGACTGAGCGACTGATCTGATCTGATACTGTCTTAGGCTCTGAGTCCTGTGACCGAGACCAACCTTTTTGGTCTTAGGTCTCCCTTCCAGGTCTCTAGCCAAAAATTATCTAGGCCTTAAATCTGCTGAGGAAGATTCTGATGCTTTAGAAGCTCTGAAGTTCTAGCCGAAGCTGCCTACTGTGTTGGTTTCATCCTAGAACGGGATATCTGCCTCTTCAAACTTAGGAGGAAGAAGCCTTAATTCTCTTTGCTTCCCTTGCTGAGGACTCCAGTTCTAGGACCAGAAGACACACCTTCAACCCAACTAAGGCTTATGAGTCCCCCTTGCTTTTATGCCACGCATCTCTTTTCTGGATTTATACCCTTCCCCATCTACCTCGAGATTTAACTACATGCATTAGCCACCCTCAGAAAGATTCCTGGATGAAAACCAAAAGCCAGTTCAATTCATAGGATTTGACTCACACCTTAATGCCTTGCTTTTATACTCGAAGCAATTATCAGATATCTGAGGGCCAACATTATTCAGCGTGAGGGCTGAGGTTCTCATTCTCCACTAGTGTCCCTGGACCAGTGAATTATCCTCTCCATATCCACCTGGATGGTGGATTTCCCTCAGATCAACAAGTTCCCATTCTGGAGACTCCTGTCCGCATGTTCTAGGTTGCCAGTGGCATATTGTAATGGTAGCTCTGAGTTCTGATTATTAAAGAGAAAGGTAAATAAACACTTGGGCCATGGCCTGAACATTGACTGAGACTACTCAGCCATAAAAAGGAATTTGAATCAGCTGTAGTGAGGTGGATGAACTAAGAGCCTCTTATACAGAATGAAGTGAATCAGAAAGAGATACACAAGTATTGTATATTAACGCACAGATATGGAATCAAGCAAAGGCACTGATGGACCCCGTGGGGAACAGACTTGTGAACATAGCAGGGAAGGCCAGATTCAGCACGCAGCCTTGACATATACACACTGCTGCTGCTGCTAAGTCTCTTCAGTCATGTCCGACTCTGTGCGACCCCATAGACAGCAGCCCACCAGGCTACCCCGTTCCTGGGATTCTCCAGGCAAGAACATTGGAGTGGGTCACCATTTCCTTCTCCAATGCTTGAAAGAAAAGTGAAAGTGAAGTCGCTCAGTCGTGTCTGACTTTTCGCAACCCCACGGGCTGCAGCCCACCAGGCTCCTGCGTCCATGGGATTTTCCAGCAAGAGTACTGGAGTGGGGTGCCATTGCCTTCTCCGGACATATACATACTATCATGTGTGAAATAGTGGAAACTTGCCGTCTAATGCAGGGAGCCCAGCCTGGTGCTCTGTGATGCCCTAGACGGTTGGGATGGGGGAAGGGAGGGAGGCTCAAGAGGAGGACATACACATAATTATGACTGATTCGAGTTGTTGTATGGCAGAAAGTAACACAACATTATATAGCAATTTTCTGCCAATTAAAACACACACACACATACACTGACTCAGAAACTCACTTCACTAGAGAAATTTATTAAAAAGCAATACCTAGAGCAAGCATAATATCAATTTCTTTAACACTGATCTATTTTACCATGAAAATGTGGTGTGAATGGCCACGGCATAGCTTTTCCTGGCTCAAAAGGATTCATGCTAGGTGGGGTGGTTTCCATTATTCTCAGGGTGTACAACAAAAGATTAGGTTAACCACATGAAATTGCTGATATTCAACTGTTTTTGACTTACTGAAACAGCAGTTTCATATGGCTCAACAGAGAATAATGTTGTTCGCTCGAGAGTAGAAGACGATGCTATTCGTTGAGTATGTTGAAGATTTGCCAGTGAAACTAAGCTTGTGGACTCTTCTTTTCCTTAAACATGGTAGCAGGTCAGATTAAAAATCCCTATAGAGAAAGTAAAAGCTAAAATAGACAAAAGTTACACAACTAGTGTACGCTTTCACACTTGGGTATCCTGTTTCTGGCTCTGTCTGGTCATTGATATAAAACCCATGTTGCAGAGTTGACTGCTGTTAGCTGTTGAAAGCCAGTGGGATCATAATCCTTCCCTACTTGAGTGCCATGCAAGTGTAGCCCAGGTGTGTGTGGTGAGAGACACAGCTATCCACCGCTATCCACAGAGGGCATCTCATTAGCAAATTTCCCTTTAAGTCTATTCTCACTGATTTTGCACAAAAATTTCTCTAATCACCATTCAGAAGCTTTGCCAAAGACAGTTTATGTTTATGAACACCTTATACAACTCAATTTTAAACTGGCTTTTTTTTTAACAGTTTGGATAGTTTACAAATAAAAATGATCAGATGTGTATATACAACTGCAGCTAAGCAATGTCCAAAACGGCTTGATCTCAGAAACACCCATAGCGGCCCTCTCTTAGTAGCGGAAATCCCCATCATTTAATATTCTCCTTAATTAAGGGTTTGAGGGCTTAATAAAATTTCAGGTATGTCATATGGAAGAGTTATCACATACTTTTATAGCCAGATATTATTTGCACCTTAGTGTGAATTGTTTAGTGTATCAGCTATTTTGATAATCTGATATGATAGTATACAATACATAGTTAGGGGCAAGTAAGTAGAGAGTGAGTGGAAAGATCTCTGTCCCAGGATAAGTCTAACTGGTATGTCACCACGGAGGGCCTTTGGTCGTTGGAATTAAAAGCAGTGGATCACAGAGAATGGAGATTCCAGAATAGTAGATATTCGATCAAGTGTTCCTATATCACAGTGTGCATAAAGTTCAAGTCTTTTTCGTGTTGGGTGGGCTGCCAGCCTTATAAAAGCTGGACATTTCAGAGGAATGGATCTTCTGAGCCATCTAGACACAGTTGGATCATCTAAAGTCAAGGCACTATGATGAACATCTACTAAGAATTCATGAGGGGCACTTGGCACCACCACGCAGAGGAGACACGTGAAAACCCAAGAGGAGGATCAAGGGTCCCGTGTTACACTCACTTGCATTTGAATAATTTTTTCTAGCTATATTTTGGAAATAGGTTTACAAAGGAATAGACTCAGCCTAGTGGAAAAGTATGCCCAGAGACCTGGCCTGCTGCGACAAGGTATAGATGCCACTGACTCCATGCTTCTCACAGACCTGGCCTTCCCGTGAACTCTGAGCTTGGCCACTGCTTGATAGGATGGTAATGAAAAGTGTTAGAGTTGGGGAGGGGGTCGGGGAACAGCTCCCTGACTTTCTTCAGGCAAGCTCTAGGGAGGGCTGAGGAGAAGAGGGAAGGCTAAATGACATAGTCCAGAGCTGTTTGCTAGATTCACAGAATGAAGACTGTGACCCAGAAAAGCCAAACCATGACCGCTTTTCCCAGTCTGTGACAATGGAGATAAGGCAGGCTCCCACTCCTTCACTAAATACTTGGCGCTTAACTGGCCACTTGAGACACTGCTCATGTAATCACATCTTCATGAAGATGGACTTGAACTTCAAGAAGTGATATTGCAGGCTGGGGTTGGAAAACTGCACCCCATTGATACTGAGAGCACTGGGTTCTTAGACAGTTCCCAGCCAGCCAGGTGTTATACCTTCATTCTCCCTCTAGGAAAATGAAAATTATCTCAGATGGTTTCTACTCAAACCTGGGATCATTCATTCATTCATTAGACTAACATTTGATAGACTCCTGATAGACCTCAGGTGCTGATGAAGCTCTGCGGTAATGCCTGCATCACCATGCTGCCTGGAATCTGGAAGGGCTTCTCTTTGAGCCTATTCAATTGCCCATCTTCCACCTCTTGGTTCTGAGACTTCCACACTTAGTCGACCTAGGATCTTTCACCTGCCCCTCCATACTCTGGCACCACCCTGCCAGAAACATTATCCAATTCCAAGCTAATAGGCTCCTCAAGCACTGCTGTCAAGCGAGAAGTGGCAACATACATGCTGTGTGCTGTCAGATTTCAATTCTATTTCAGCCACGGGAATGTGTGATAAGCCAGGGCAGCCTGCTGCTGTGTGGGTAGGTGTGGTGTGTGTGTGTGTGTGTGTGTGTGTGTGTGTGTGTGCTCAGTTATGTTTGACTCTTTGCAACTCCAAGGACAATAGCCCACCAGGGTCCTCAGTCCATGGGATTTCCCAGGCAAGAATACTGGAGTTTTCCATTTCCTACTGCAAGGGATCTTCCTGACCTAGGGTTGGTACCCACGTCTTTTGTGTCTCCTGCATTGGCAGGCAGTGGATTCTTTAGGACTGCACCACCAGGATGAGAAGCTTTTGATCTCATTCAAGCTATATTCATTTTGAGAACACACCAAGGATTTTCTCTCAGAAAGGCTCACATATCCTCTGGGTTTGCTTCTGAATTATAGATCAAATTACCATGACTTCTTTCAGTGGGGGGAAATGGCACCTAATTGTGTTTAAATGAATTCAAGTGTGATTGGTCAGTAATGGTTTACTATGAAAAAGCAAAGGATGTTCACCACGATGCTGGACCAACCAGAGCCATAGTATGGATGTCCCATAACTGCCCTCACAGATCATCCTTTCTAACACTGTTCAAATCCATTTCCTTACTGTGTTGTTACAAGTTCTTTTATCTCTCGAAAAGCATCCTCCTTCAAGGAAGGAGACTGTTTGTTCATTTGAGTATCTCTCTAGAGGTTCTGTATTTACCTATAGCAAAATCTCCAAAATATACTGTAAAATCAAATTAACATATATCCTTAGCAATGAACATATTTTTAATAGTTAAAATGTATCTTTAACATTAGTGCCTTTGTAGGGATGGGGAGATAACAGCCACTGACAAAGTCTCTGCTCCCCTGGAGTTTGGATTTTAGTGTGTGGTGGGTGAGTAGAAAATAGAAAATAAAGAAAAGCAAATAAGAAAATAGCCAGTTGTAAGGAAAGAGCGATAAAGTCTTAAAAAGAGAATGGGTAGTGACTTGGTGTATGGAGAGTATCACTTTCTATTAGGGCTCACAACAGAACTCTCAAAATCAAAATTAAATAAAACATTTGTTTGGTGTCCACATGTTGAGAAGGAGTTAGCCACGTGGTCAACATCTGAAGCAAGAGCATCCCAGGACCACAGGAAGAAGCAACAGCCAATGTATCAAAGGATGGACAGGGCTGGAATGTTCAGGGCTTGAAAGAAGGCCAGTGTGACTGAAGCATTGTGAACAAGGAGGAAAAGTTCAGGAGATGAGGTTGGAGACATGGGCAGGAGCCCTGTGGGTCTTGAAACATGTGTGGGTTTCTTGCAAAGGCAATAGAAGCCTTTGGAAGTCTTAGAGTGGGAAGTAACACGATCTGATTTTTGTTTTTCAAGATCATCCCAGGGGTTATGTGGGGAACACTGGCTAAGTAAGAGAAGTGAGTGACTAGGTAGGGGCTATTGAGCAGTATTTGCCTGAGGTGGGGCGGTGTGCAGCCGAGCAGAAGTAGCAACAGCAATAACATCCTTCAGAAATCCAGGGAAAGTTTTCTGCACAGAGAAACTGCACGAGCAGAGGCAGGAACACGTGGAAGACACCCACAAGTCCTATGAGCCTGAGAGTTCTGTACATCTGGAGAAAAAGCTGTCAAATAAACAAAACAAACGCCTATGTGTTTGGCATGGTTTAGTTCTATTGTGAATGAATATATAGAGGCATCAAGTAAAAAAAGAAAAGCTTATTAAAAAAATAGTATACACAGAGTTAAGGGACCTAGAAAAAGACTAGAACAAGTGTCCATATACCCCACACACTTGGATTGACAGATTCAACCAAGTAAAGATGTTGGCTCTTCCACCAAGTTATTTTCTAAACGTCATGCAATCCCAGTCAAATTCCATATGCTGCTTTCGGATGAGTAACTTGGCATAAATCTCATCTACTTCGTGTGGAAGAATATCTGTGTGCAAATAATGAAGATGTCCACACCCTCTGTCATCTGTGCTCCCAGCCACGGCTTGTGCTAATGGGGACAAAGGAGTCTTGAGATTCTACATCTGCCCTTACCCACCTTCGTCTCCTTCCAATTGAGGTTGTAAGGAAAGAGCAACTGGCTTTTCACGATTAACCCTGCAGCAAAATTTTGAAACTTTTTTGACAATGACACATGTAAAGAAATGATTTATGTAAGGACACATATATAGTGTTGAAGGGCTTTGCATGTGGTGCTAGTGGTAAAGAATCCACCTGCCAGTGCAGGAGAGGTAAGAAACATGGGTTTGATCCCTGGGTCGGGAAGATTCCCCTGGAGTAGGAAGTAGCAACCTGCTCCAGGATTCTTGCCTGGAAAATTCCATGGACAGAGAAGCCTGGCAGGCTACAGTTCATGAGGTTACAAAGAGTCAGACATGACTGATCCCATGCACACGCGTGCACACACACACACATGCACACACACGTGCACACACACACACACATGCACGTGCACACACACACACACATGCACGTGCACACACACACATGCACGTGCACACACACACAAGTTGCTCTCATCACCAGGGCTATCTAACTGGCAGAGCAGCGACCCCTTTGGCTGAAGTCTCACTCACTTTGCTTAAACATGAAATTCCGAAAACATTTCCTTTAGATTTCCTTCTAGCCTAAGAATGGAAAAAGTCGGTCAGTCTTAGCTGATTGGGAAACAAAGGAGGGGAAGTGGAATTTATGGTGTGTGTGTGTTTTTTTTTAATATAATGATGATAATGATGATGATGAATGAATAAAGCTCCCAGTCCTTGCTCGCAGGGAGCCTCGGCTCCCATCTCTGTGTGAGAGCTTTTCCCTCCATTTGGTAAACCCATTCAGCTTTTCTATTCCATCCATTTTTTTAAAAATAGAAGGTGGATTTAAGAACATATTCAACATGATTTCATGGAAGATTGCATCCTTCTAATGCAAAATATTTGTTTTTAACTGCACAGAACTAAAGTGCCTTCTAAAAAAAGTCCAAGCTACAACTCTGTTCTCTAGCCATAAAAATTTAAAATCACATTGATTACCCATCTGGCATATCTCCTAATTATGCATCTCTTACTGGACTAATACTCCCTTCAGAAGCAAAACAGTACATATACAAAGGGAAACATGATTAATAATTTCTTTGTGTTCTGTTTTTCAGGACAAGTCCCCGCTTATTCATGCTCTCCGCTGAAAATGTTTCATAACTATACCCCAAAACAGATATGATAAACTGTCCCCTGACTATCTGCTTAAAAGGAAGGGGGAGACATGGGAGCGTGTGTTTGTGTATTTTTAAACACGTTTGACTAACTTCTGCCTCTCCTCCGTCATATGTCTTAGCAGTTCAGTTCTGCTTCAACAAATCAGTTTTCTGGAAAATCAGGCAAATGTATTTGACTGAACAAGCCACACAGCCTACACTTGAAACAGACTATTTTTTAAGAAGCTGCATCCTGTTAGACTCATTTATTCCAGGATACCTGACATCTTATGAAACAAATTATGTACACTCATTCAAAATTGCATGGAGTAGCCTACGAATTGCCAGTAATTCATCTTTAATGCTTTCTATCATTTTCTTTATACCTCTGTCCCCTTTCAGCTTTCTTTCTCCACCAACAACCTACAGGAATCTAGACTCCCTTGCTCCCATCAAAAGAGAATCACCAATTTCCTAGTAAAATTTTATATGTAATTCCTATCATGAAAACTTCAAAATGTAATGTTTTCCTTCATGAAGTACGTAAAGAGAAAAATCAAGCTATACCTTATATTGCTAGCTATCCAGTAGCCACACCAATAGTTTTTCCTTGAGAATAGAACTCCAATATTCTTTAAATTGGCAACATGGCTAACTATTCTCCCAGAATTCTTTGTATCTTAGAGTGACCATGTGACATATTTCAGTCCAATGAGCCCTAAACAGAAGTCTACTGGAAGTCTCCAGGAAACCCTTTATTTTCTTGATTTTTTTCATTTCAGTTCAGTTCAGTTTCTCAGTTATGTCTGAATCTTTGCAACCCCATGGACTGCAGCATGCCAGGCTTGCCTGTCCATCACCAATTCCTGGAGTTTACTCAAACTCATGTCCACTGAGTCGGTGATGCCATCCAACCATCTCATCCTCTGTTGTCTCCTTCTCCTTCTGGCTTCAATCTTGCCCAGCATCAGGGTCTTTTCCAGTGGGTCAGTTCTTCACATCAGGTGGCCAAAGTACTGGAGCTTCAGCTTTAGCATCAGTCATTCCAATGAGCATTCAGGACTGATTTCCTTTAGGATTGACTGGTTGGATCTCCTTGCAGTCCAAAGGACTCTCAAGAGTCTTCTCCAACACCACCATTCAAAAGCATCAATTCTTCAGTGCTCAGCTTTCTTTATGGCCCAACTTTCACATCCATACATGACTACTGGAAAAACCATACTTTGACTAGATGGACCTTTGTTGGTAAAGTAATGTCTCTGCTTTTCAATATGCTGTCTACATAACTTTTCTTCCAAGGAGCAAGCATCTTTTAATTTCATGGCTGCAGTCACCATCTGCAGTGATTTTGGAGCCCAAGAAGATAAAGTCTATCACTGTTTCCTTTGTTTCCCCATCTATTTGCCACGAAGTGATGGGACCAGATGCCATGATCTTAGTTTTTGGAATGTTGAGTTTTAAGCCAACTTTTTCACTCTTCTCTTTCACTTTCATCAAGAAGCTCTTTAGTTCCTCTTCACTTTCTGCCATGAGGGTGGTGTCATCTGCATATCTGAGGTTATTGATATTTCTCCTGACAATCTTTTTTCTAGCTTGTGCTTCATCCAGCCCAACATTTCACATGATGTACTCTGCATAGAAGTTAAATTAACAGGGTGACAATATACAGCCTTGACATACTCCTTTCCCAATTTGGAACCAGTCCTTTGTTCCATGTCTGGTTCTAACTGTTGCTTCTTGATCTGCATACAGATTTCTCAGGATGGGCTTCCCTCATAGCTCAGTTGGTAAAGAATCTGCCTGCAATGCAGGAGAACCCAGTTTGATTCCTGGGTCCGGAAGATCCGCTGAAGAAGGGAAAGGCTACCCACTCCAGTATTCTTGGGTTTCCCTTGTGGCTCAGCTGGTAAAGAATCCGCCTGCAATGCGGGAGACCTGGATTTGATCTCTGGGTTGGGAAGATCCCCTGGAGAAGGGAAAGGCTACCCACTCCAGTATTCTGGCCTGGAGAATTCCATGGACTGAGTCCACGGGATTGCAAAGAGTCAGACACACTGAGTGACTTTCACTTCACTTCAGGTATGGTGATTCTTGATTTGTAGGGAACAGAAATGGCTGCCAGTTTCTTTCCATCTTCTTATTGCCCTGAGCAAAAATGTGATGTCTGGGGCTGAAGCAACCTTCTTCAGATCATGAGGCCTCACAAAGACCTTAGCTCTGAGATCTCTGAGCCACTGAACCAACCCTGGCAGCCCACTGCCCCTCAGAAATACATTTTTATGAGAAAAATGAAACCTTATATGCTTAAGCCATTAAGTTAGTCAGATATTGCATCTTAAGTGATGTGCAATATGAAAGAGTTCATGCTAAGTTCCACAGCCCAGAGACTCTGCAGCAGTGTCTCAGGGGCTAAGGTGGAGAACTCAGCAAAGGCTAAGCCAGCAGAGAAACCCTTCTTTTATTGGTACCTGATTTCCCCAGGCTAATTCACATTTTATCTTACCTACCTAGGTTATAATTAAGAATTCACTTGAAAAAAATAAATTATTCTGTTTAAGAATCTATGCTTAAAACAACTGGATTAGATACATTCAGATCAGAAAATTTGTTGACTTGATTACAGAAAGAAACCCAAAGGAATGAAATCATTACTAATGGGATTTTAGCAATACAGTGTCCATGAGGGGATGATATTCTGATAAAGAAAAACCAGCCTGGATCCTCTCTGCTTCCTTCTCTCTCTCTCTTCCTGTTCTGAGTACCAAACTAATGTCATGTATTTTTTCCAATCAGGTTGGTTGGTTGTTCTACCAAGAGATGCAAAGACAGCACCCATAATCCTGTATCTTCATGGAATTCAGGGATCTAAGTCTGTGTAGGACCTCAGGAATGTTTTAAAAACTAATAATAGGTACTTCATAAGAGCAGAAGCTGCAAAGCAGTTGGGGGGCATCGCTGCTTTTGTATCTCTCTTCTCCAGTGACCCTGGTCCGGGGGGAAGGCTGGACTGTTGCAAAGTCTTGAGACCAACATTCAAATGAGTTTCCTTCTGTACCAGTGAAAGTCACTCAGTTGTGTCTGACTCTTTGTGACCCCATGGCCTATACATTCCATGGAATTCTCTAGGCTAGAATACTGGAGTGGGTAGCCTTTCCCTTCTCCAGGGGATCTTCCCAACCCAGGGATCAAACCCAGGTCTCCTGCATTGTTGGCAGATTCTTTATCAGCTGAGCCACAAGGGAAGCCTAGGAATACTGGAGTGGGTAGCCTATCCCTTCTCTTCCCCCGGGGTCTCCTGCATTGCAGGCGGATTCTTTACCAACTGAGCTGTCAGGGAAACCCAAAGGGCTGATGTGTATTTTATGTAATGTTGGTGTTCTACGATGCTCTGCATACCCTGAACTTTGGTGTTTGGACTCGCATTTAAAATTCATCATGGTCTTTCATGAGTTAAAACCAAGAATTGTTCAAAAATGAGAATAACGTCTGCCCACCTTCCCTCCCCTCTCACAAGCACACCCTACTCAACACTGAGACCTCACCCCTCCTGCAAAGGCCAATATTATTTTACTCACCATCCCGCTACTCTCCTTGGACCTTCTATACTGTAGTGGGCGGGCTTTAGGATGAGAGAGGCTTGGGTTTCATCCCAGGTCAGCCATTTACTGCCTCTGCGATCTTGGGCTAATTGCTTAACTACTCTGTGTTCCGGTCTCCTCCTGCTTCAATGGGACATGAGTGTAGTACCTACCTGGTAGGATTGTTATGAGGCTTAAATAATTTAAAATATTCAAAGCACCCAGAACAGTTCCTGGAACTTGTTAAGCATTAAATGAGTATTAGCTATTATTTTTGTTGTTACTTACCTGTCCCCAAGCTTCATTGCCCCATTGGTAAATGGGGATAACAATGCCCCATACAATTAGCTCTTAGCTAGTGGATGGACAATCTGCTGACACAGTAACTTTTGTTGGAGGCTCACTGTTTCCTCCACTGCTTCTCTCTGGGTTCTGTCTGCTCCAAGCTTCTCAGCACCTTAGATCTTGCTGCCTGAGCGAAGCCTTCTCCAGCTTCAGGAGTCCACCCTGTCTTCTCCTATACAAATATCCACAGTTATTCATATCTGTACCCTGCAATTTAGTACCAAATCATAGGTTGTCTTTTTTGTTCTTTTTTACTTCAATTTCCTATTAAGACTTTAAATTTCCTATGTGCAAGAATTCGTTCCTCCATATTTCACTTTTTTCCTTTTCCTTTTCTTTTTGGGATGCTCTGTGTAGCACTCGAGATCTTTGTTCCCCTACAAGGGATTGAACCCATGTCCCGTGCACTGGGAGCATGAAGTCTTAACCACTGGAGCACCAGGGAAGTTCCTACCATACACTTTAGTATCTTATCCAGAGGCGGGGACATGGGACCTGCTTAATAAAAATTTGTGATTGCTCTACTTATCCTTATGCTCCTATTTTTATATGTATGCATGGAATTCCTTTCAAAGCAGGTTACATTTGCAGGACAGCAAAGTACCAGAAAAAGCATTCACTTGCTCTCACCTGAACTAGAATTGGGCATAAACCCAGTAGCAGAGGAAACTTGGAAAGAGTTCCCTCTCTCTGTGATGTTGGAGGGACCCAGGCTTTACACTCCCTGAAACAGCGGGAAAAACACGAGTGAGGCAACATCTTCTTGATCTTATTTCATCAATTGAAACTCCCCCTTCTCCTAGGCCTTACCTTGGCCAAATTCAACAAACAGATGTTTGCATAAAAAAGACTCTCCCTGGAGTCGGTGTGACTGTTTATCCGATTTTCACCCTGCCATCCAGACTTAGGTTATGTCCAACAGAGCCCAAACAACGAGTTGGAATGTACGAACTTCAGCCTGCAGAAGAGGTCAAGGAGAGGTGAGAGGGCCTCATATAAGGGGTGCTGGAGAGGAGATCGCCCCTTCGTGAGAAGTGGGACAAGGGAAATTCATTTCCCATGAACAGAGAAACTTTTCTCAGCACTGGATCCATAAACCTTTTTTTAAATTGAAGTATAGTTGATCTATAATGTTGTGTTAGTTTTAGTGTACAGCAAAGTGATTCAGTCATATATATATATATATATATCAAGAATCTGATATACCAGATATATATTTGATTGATATATATATATCAGATCTTTTCCCCTTATAGGGTATCATAAAATATTGAATATAGTTCCATAATCCTTCATTCATACTATTTTCTATGTGAAGACCCTGGTCTTCCAGCAAAATGTTTAAAATTTTCTAAACCTTTTAAGTCCACAGAGCTGTTCTGTATTGATGAACTAAGGATACACATCTCTTTTTCCTTTTTCTTTCCCTGTTGAGTTTGCGTATTTTGATTATCTCATGAGCTATGAGTAATTGCTTCAATGCTGATGACGGCTCTGTCTCAGAAAGCTATACATCTGTTAAATCTTGTCTAGTTCAACTTCTTTTCTCCAACATTATCTTAGGGAAGTTTTATGTGAAATATGAAGAGAGTAGGAGAGATGCTGCTTCATGGGGTTTACATCTCAGAGGTGAGAACTGAAAGCCCGCCTCTGATGGCAACATCTGCTCTGAACACGGGCATCAAGGGACCTGCCATCAGACTGTTTTGTCTTAAGGATGATCACCATGTATGTTCACAAATAAAAACATGAAGCGTTCTGACAGCCAAGCAAACCGTGAAGAATTAAACTTCCCAAACAGGAAAACACACTGCAACATCTTGCTGCTCTTCATTTGAAGAAACTACTTCAGTCAGAGTCTCTTCACTTCCTTCTGCTTGACTGCCCTCCCAACCCCCTCGGGTTCATCCCTTATGGACATGTTTCTGCACACGGGCAAGTTTCCATTTGGAGAGGGACTGGTCCGATGTTGAAAAAATCAGTTTCCTAATGATAAAATCAGACTTCTCTAGTAAAGGTGTTTGAGGCAGTGATTCAGAAGCAGTGAAAGGAGGTTTATAAAATAACCAGCACCACCCAAGACAAAAGTTTTCAGTGACTCACCATTGCCTTCCCATCAAGTCCCTTGAAATTTCAGTCTCTCTGCTCTCTGGCCTCATTCTCTGGTCTCTGGTCTATCCTTCTTAGTACAATCCCTGCTATATTTCAGGAAGCTCCAGACAACCGAAACCAGCCATCTTCCTTGACCATGTTCATTCTCATGTTCTTCCCCAACTGCTTTTCTTATGCCAGCATTTAAATGCAAATCCTCTCTCCATCCTGTTACTATATGACAAAGGTCTGTGTGGTCAACGCTATGGTTTTTCCAGTGGTCATGTATGGATGGGACTCGATGGACATGAGTTTGAGCAGTCTCCAAGAGTTGGTGATGGAGAAGTCTTGTGTGCTGCAGTCCATGGGGTCGCAAAGAGTCGCACGTGACTGAGTGTCTGAACTGAACTGAACTCAGTGCGTAATGCAAGGGCAGGAGCATCTCCTGATCGTTCAGCTGGATGTGACCGCTCCATTCCTTACAGTGTTGTAGACTCTTGCTTTGAGCATCACATTCAGACTCATGGTGTAGACCTCTGTACACCTGCTCAATCCCCCCTACAACACTGCAGTCTCAGAAGAGTGCTTGGTAAAGAAATGCCTTGAGTACAAAACAGAGAGCCTTGTTGCTATGGACTGAACTGTAAACCCCCTGCACCAAATTCATGTGTTGAAGTCCTAAGGCCCAGTATGACTGTATTTGGAGACAGCACCTTTAGGAGGTAATTAAGGTGAAATACTCAAACTACTGCACAATTGTACTCATCTCACACGCTAGTAAAGTAATGCTCAAAATTCTCCAAGCCAGGCTTCAGCAATACATGAACCATGAACTTCCTGATGTTCAAGCTGGTTTTAGAAAAGGCAGAGGAACCAGAGATCAAATTGCCAACATCTGCTGGATCATGGAAAAAGCAAGAGAGTTCCAGAAAAACATCTATTTCTGCTTTATTGACTATGCCAAAGCCTTTGACTGTGTGGATCACAATAAACTGTGGGAAATTCTGAAAGAGATGGGAATACCAGACCACCTGACCTACCTCTTGAGAAATCTGTATGCAGGTCAGGAAGCAACAGTTAGAACTGGACATGGAACAACAGACTGGTTCCAAATAGGAAAAGGAGTACATCAAGGCTGTATATTGTCACTCTGCTTATTTAACTTATGTGCAGAGTACATCATGAGAAACGCTGGGCTGGAAGAAGCACAAGCTGGAAGCAAGATTGCCGGGAGAAATATCAATAACCTCAGATATGCAGATGACACCACTCTTATGGCAGAAAGTGAAGAGGAACTAAAAAGCCTCTTGATGAAAGTGAAAGAGGAGAGTGAAAAAGTT
>NW_011494894.1:2209682-2269174 GCF_000754665.1 Bison bison bison
GGGAAACAGTGGAAACAGTGTCAGACTTTATTTTTGGGGGGCTCCAAAATCACTGCAGATGGTGATTGCAGCCATGAAATTAAAAGACGCTTACTCCTTGGAAGGAAAGTTATGACCAACCTAGATAGCATATTCAAAAGCAGAGACATTCCTTTGCCAACAAAGGTCCATCTAGTCAAGGCTATGGTTTTTCCTGTGGTCATGTATGGATGTGAGAGTTGGACTGTGAAGAAGGCTGAGCGCCGAAGAATTGATGCTTTTGAACTGTGGTGTTGGAGAAGACTCTTGAGAGTCCCTTGGGCTGCAAGGAGATCCAACCAGTCCATTCTGAAGGAGATCAGCCTTGGGATTTCTTTGGAAGGAACAATGCTAAAGCTGAAACTCCAGTACTTTGGCCACCTCATGGGAAGAGTTGACTCATTGGAAAAGACTCTGATGCTGGGAGGGATTGGGGACAGGAGGAGAAGGGGACGACAGAGGATGAGATGGCTGGATGGCATCACTGACTCAATGGACGTGAGTCTGAGTGAACTCCGGGAGTTGGTGATGGACAGGGAGGCCTGGCATGCTGCGATTCATGAGGTCACAGAGAGTCGGAGACTACTGAGCAACTGAACTGAACTGACTGAAGGTGAAATGAGATTATAAGAGTGGAGTCTTTCCACATGCACGCACTGAAGAAAAACCATATGAGAACACAGCAAAAAGGCGGTCGTCTGCAAGCCAGAAAGAGAGTCCTCAAAAGAAAACAAACCCTGCTGGTCTTTGCTCTTGAACTTTCCAGTTTCCAGAACTGTGAGCAAACAAATTTCTGTTGTTGAGCTGAGTAAGACATTCATTCATATGTGATGAGCCATCAATAAACAGTGATTTTGAAGACTGGCTCCATGAATGGGGAAGGTGGTATCTGAAGGGTTCCATCCCCTCTACTGACCATATCTTACCCCTTTCAGTGGCTAACTGGTAGTAGGAGAGTGGCAGTGAAGTCTGGGCTAAAGGGACTATTAGATGCCTCTTATTTAATTTCAACTTTTAAAACACACAGTTCAAAACTTAACACTAAAAGGTATGTATTACAAATGCAGTGTAAGAACAGCTTCTTGGTTATTTTCAAAAACCAAGCTTCACTGGGGTGATCCATTCCTTTCCAATAAAGCTACACAATGCTTCCCTGGCCTCTTCAGAAATGAAAAACTGCACACAGTTGACAAATTCTTATGGACTTATTCAAACCAGATTTATGAGTAAAGATAACTTATGTATTTATCAAATAAGATGTCTGGTATCATGTAGACAAAATCACAATGTGGTGATTGTGATCACTTTAATCATTTTGATTAAAGCTCTTTAATCGCTTTGTTACATCATGAAAACCTGGCTTAAAATCCATAGGTCAAGCAGTTAAGAGAACGTGTTTTGTACTCTAAACTTACTACTAATTTTACTTGAATGGTATATAGGATTAGTCAGGGTTCTCCATAGAAAGAGAACCATTAGGATGGAAGATAGATAAATTTATTTTAAGGAATTGACCCACTTGTTTGTAGGGTGTAGGGGCTGGCAAGTCAGTAGAACAGGTCATCAGGGAAATTTAGGGAGGAATAAGTATTACAGTCTTGAGCCCAAAATTGGCAAGTTTTGAAATCAGGCAGAGTTTCCATGTTTTAATCTTGAGGCAGAATTTCTTTCTTTGGGAAACCTGTCTTTGCTCTGAAGATCTTCAACTGATCAGATGAGCCCTACCCTCATTTTTAAGGATAATCTGCTTTACTCAAAATCTACTGACTTAAATATGAATCACATTTTAAAAAATGCATCATGGCAACATTTAGACTGGAGTTTGATCAAACAAACTGGGTACCAAAACCTAAAGGAATCAATCAAACCAGTCAACCCTAAAGGAAATCAATCCTGAATATTCATTAGAAGGACTGATGCTGAGGCTGAAGCTCCAATATTTTGGTCACCTGATACGAAAAGCCAACTCATTAGAAATGACTCTGATGCTGGCAGAGTTTGAAGGCAGGAGGAGAAGGGGACGACAGAGGACAAGATGGTTGGAAGGCATCACTAATTCAATGGACATGAATTTGAGCAAGGTCAGGGAGATGATGAATGACAGGAAAGCCTGGCGTGTGGTGGTACATGAGGTTGCAAAGAGTTGGACACAACTGAGCAACTGAACAACAGCAATCATAACCTAGCCAAGGTGATATGTAAAGTTAACCATCACAAATGGAGACAAAGCTCCAACCAAAAGTATTTAACTTAGAGACATTTTCAGCATTGGGTAATATTCCCAAGAGCCCTTGGGAATCCCTGCATCTTGGCTAAGTTGCTTGAAACATCTAAGCCAAAAAAACCTACTGGACCCAAAACTGAGTGGTGAAACGTTCTGGAAGTTCCTCCAGGGCAGAACAGTAGAACAAAGTCCCCAAACGCTTTTATTTATTTGGAAAACGGTTCAGGGACCATTCCAGTGAATCCTAGAGAAGAATTGGCAAGTCAGTTTTCAAAGAACAATTCACTGATTTCATCTGAGATTATGTCTAACAGTTTTGCTAAATAATCTTTCAACACTATAACAAGAAGCTGATGAGAGAATAAAACTTAAGGAGTGGATATACTGCTCAATAATAGAAAGATTGTTTTCTCTTTTCTACCTCCCTTACTTGTAAATACTAGTTTTTATAGCTCCTTGGCAGGAGAAAAAGACTCTTTAAAACCATGACCCAATGTCAGAGAGAAAACAGACTAATCTCTTAAACTAATGGCGGTTGTTGAGGACTCCTTTAGTGATAGTCAGCTGGGGGGAAAAACAGTGTGGGGGGGGGGTGAACTTTGCAATAAACGACCTTCACAGAAGAAGACTATTCATGTTAATTAGTAGCTCTTTTCAAATATGATTCATATATGCATTAGGCCATGCCATGCCGAACAATGCAGGCACTGTAGTAAACATCCAGATAAGTCTCAAGTATGGTTATCAAAATTTTAGAAAACTCTAGGGAGCATTTTTTTTTTCATAAGATTGTGACTTGCTGCTCCTAGTACATTGCACAATGGTATCTCTCCTAATGGCTTTTAGCTTTTGCCACTGCCAACTTTTATATTTAAAATCCATACAATTATGGACAATTTATGAACATTACGAGGCTTTTCTTTTTTGCACTGATTCTTACTAATTCAAGCCAGCTTTTAGCCTTTGCAAATCAAATGCATTTTGCTTACAACACTAGATTCATTCTCACATATTCCACTTTATTCTTATTATTAGTATTCCTTATTATGCATATTTAATTTAAGAATGCATTTTCTCCATTAAAAAATTAGAATATGTGGAAAGAAGTACCAGAAGGTGATTATTTGCTTTAGCTTGCTTTTATCAACTATTGAAGCCCTCAGATGGTCTTCCCAAAGTTCCAAGCAAGAGACAAACATGCTAAAAGGCAAAAAACAAAAACAAATTAAAACACAAATCTGCTCTCATAGAACTAATTTCCTTATGGTATATAAGATGTCAAGTTCAATGAAGAGAATACTGAAAATTTCTTCATTTTATATGACTTGAAAAAGGATATAAATTTGCAAGTATTCCTTAAGCAAATACACCATTAAGTATGGTTTTTTGGAGATTAATCCAGCAAGATGTACCAAAAAGTATGAAGTCAAGTGTGCACCTTACCCACCTTTACACCCCACACCACCTCCTCACGACATTCTTTGACTAAATAGAACAATTAATGGGCCAAACCTCCACATATGTCTTTATGGAAAATTCCTTCAATAAAATAGCTAGGACTTTAGAGCCTGCAAGAAATAAGCAACTGGTTGGAGTTCCTTTCTTAATTTTGCAGTCATTGATTGGAGGCTATTAGCCAACTGATTTGATTGTTTTTTCCATGTGTTACCTAACAAGTTTGAATCTTCCCACTTCCACGTCAAACTTATTGATTTAACTGGTTGTTTTCAAACAGTGAGGGTAAAGCAAAGAACTCTCTGTGGCTGATGAAAGCAGTCTTCTCTTTCTTGCCCTCCTTACCCACCCGGGATCTCCAACAAACACACTGTGTAACTTTGGTTTGCTGAGTAGGGTCCTATATCAACCACACTGACTGCACAGAACAGGAAGAACAGAGTATGTATGTTAATTTCCCCTTTCAGTTCAGTTCAGTCGCTCAGCCATGTCCAACTCTTTGCAACACCATGAATCACAGCACACCAGGCCTCCCTGTCCATCACCAACTCCCTGAGTTCACTCAGACTCATGTCCATTGAGTCAGTGATGCCATCCAGCCATCTCATCCTCTGTTGTCCCCTTTTCCTCCCTCCCCCAATCCCTCCCAGCATCAGAGTCTTTTCCAATGAGTCAACTCTTCGCATGAAGTGGCCAAAGTATTGGAGTTTCAGCTTTAGCATCAGTCCTTCCAAAGAACACCCAGGACTGATCTCCTTTAGGATAGACTGGTTGGATCTCCTTGCAGTCCAAGGGACTCTCAAGAGTCTTCTCCAACACCACAGTTCAAAAGCATCAGTTCTTCGGTGCTCAGCTTTCTTCACAGTCCAACTCTCACATCCATACATGACCACTGGAAAAACCATAGCCTTAACTTGATGGACTTTTGTTGGCAAAGTAATGTCTCTGCTTTTGAATATACTATCTAGGTTGGTCATAACTTTCCTTCCAAGGAGTAAGTGTCTTTTATTTTCATGGCTGCAATCACCAGCTACAGTGATTTTGAAGCCCAGAAAAATAAAGTCTGACACTGTTTCCACTGTTTCCCCATCTATTTTCCAAGAAGTGATGGGACCAGATGCCATGATCTTAGTTTTCTGAATGTTGAGCTTTCAGCCAACTTTTTCACTCTCCTCTTTCACTTTCATCAAGAGGCTTTTTAGTTCCTCTTCACTTTCTGCCATAAGAGTGGTGTCATCTGCATATCTGAGGTATGCAGATATTTCTCCCGGCAATCTTGATTCCAGCTTGTGCTTCTTCCAGCCCAGCATTTCTCATGATGTACTCTGCATATAAGTTAAATAAGCAGGGTGACAATATTCAGCCTTGATGTACTCCTTTTCCTATTTGGAACCAGTCTGTTGTTCCATGTCCAGTTCTAGCTGTTGTTTCCTGATCTGCATATAGGTTTCTCAAGAGGCAGGTCAGGTGGTCTGGTATTCCCATCTCTTTCAAAATTTTCCACAGTTTATTATGGATTGCCATTTGTTATTGGTTTGGCACTTTAAAATCTATAGACACCAGCTGGTTTGTTTTACTATGGAGTCCAAATAAATTAATACTGTATAACATTTTTGGCACCTCTTAAGCATCTATCATATGAAGGATACCATGCTATCTATTAATACTTTTGATATAACATATTACCTACTAGGGCTTCCCAGCTGGTGCTAGGGGTAAATAACCTGCCTGCCAATACAGGAGATGCAAGAGAGGTGGGTTCGATCCTTGGATCAGGAAGATCCCCTGGAGGAGGGCATGACAACTCACTCCAGTATTCTTGCCTGGAGAATCCCCATGGACAGAGGAACCTGGAAGACATGACTGAAGCAACTTAGCACGCATAGTACCATATTACCTACTAAGCATAACGTACCTAAGAGAGTTCCAGCTCACACTGTACAGATGAGAATTCTTCTTCCTCCACTTACTAGCTTTGTAAATATGCCCATATTGTCTCTCTGGGCCTCAGTGTTCTTACCTGAAAAATAGAGGCAATAGTAATACTGTCTCATAGAGCTGTGAGGATAAATGTAATGCATTTAAAACCCTCCAAACAGAGCTTTCCAAGCCTTATTCTCCCATGTGTGTCTTAATCCTATGCCTCTAGGAACCCCTGGGATATTTCTTCCTATTAATCCCTAGTATTTTGGAATTTTCAATCTCATTTTTTGTTTTGAAAGAAGGATAGAGTACAGTCAGCTTGGCAGGGCTCCATACTCCTGCTCTCCCAGCTATCAAAGCAGGTCTTCACTAGCTTGTCTCAGTACCCCTTCGCCGTCCCTAATATCTTCAATGAAAATAGAATCTTACAGTTAAGACCAATAAATGCCTTGGAAACAAAATATAAACAGACCTTAATTAATTAGCCTCCTAATTATTCTCTCCTGACGCCATTTTTTTCAGTTCTTCTACAACCATGATCAGAAACAAAACATCAGAAAATAGTAAGAGTGCTCTTTTCATTGTTATCTTGGCAGCTAAGGTTAATCAAGTACACAATTGACTGCAAAGAGATCGGTTACTAATATTTGGAAAGTATCATTCAGCGATATCATATATAAGTTTCAACACAGGTCTGAAAAATATAAGGTGGGGGGGATCTTTCTGTATTCTCAAGAATGATGCAATGATGAGTATCAGCAATCTCAATTCTGAAATCCCAAATTAAAATATCAGAAGTGTGCCCTACTTATAATGTTAATTGCCCTCTTTATCAGGGTCCAGAGGGCTACGTACTTATTTCCACCAGGTGTTATTTTTAACAGTGTGTTTTAGGATTGATGCTTTACCCACAAATGCCTTGTTGATGGATCACTTGACAATGCTTATAGCAGCCTGTGGATTTGTACCTCTTCACCCTCCCATGAGGGCTAGGTCAGATTAATCATGGCATTATTATGTCATTCATTCTAACGGTCTGCCTCTGGAAGGAAGTCATGTCAGCTGTGGTACAATTATCTAAGACTGATGATACAGACCAAAGTCATTATAATACATTTACTTGGTACGGATCTTCTTAGCTACAGTTCCAAACTCACAACCCAAATAGTAGGTATGTGGGATCCTCCTTAGTAGGACTACATTTTCACCATGCCAGTAGAAAGCAAAGGATCGTCAGTGGACTTGTTATATGCAAAATAATACACCCCTTTTACAAGGAAAGATCGAGCATGCTGCTTATTGGAGATGGATCTACATCGTGAGTATCATACCTCCATCAGCTGGAAAGAGACCACATATGGTGATTTTTAAGAAAATCAGACAAAGACCTATCAATAATCAGGGCAGAAGAAACTCCATTTCCTAATTTCTTCACTTTGAAAGTCAAGAAAGTTGACAAATACTTGTGAAGTTCGGATTTGAGAAATTAAGGTGGGATGATAATCAACGGTCAGCATGGCCCTCTCCCTCATGGACATCATAGAAGATGGGGTCTGAAAGCCCACAGGGAGTAGAAGAGGGTTCCTCTTGTCCTGGAGTTACCTGCACTTCCATTGACGCTCCCCTATTTCAGTATAATGTTTTATTCATTTCTTACTGACTTCTATAGTACAAGCACTCTCCTCAACTATCAGCCCATCCAGGACCATCTCTCAGAAGACATTATTCTCCATTTGTAGAACATCTGAGGTTGTCGGACAAGGCTACCTGAGACTCTCATGAGTTCAGCTCAAATTTCCCAGTATCCTGTCTTCACTTGCTAAGTCCCATGCCTCTACCTGTCCTCTGGATTCCATGCCTCTGGAACTTTCTCTTTACCAACCCCTCTCCCCCCCAGCATTTTGGAATCTTTAGTCTCTTCTTTCTCATCTCTGTCTCTGCCTCTCTCTCTCTCTCTCACACACACACATGCACAGAAGCATTTGTAACTGTATCCCTAAGTCTATTCTAGCAATACAATAATAAATAGGAGAAGAAGTAATAAGCAAAGGAGTAATCAAGATTGAGTAGATCTCAGTCAGCTAGGAATGCAAGAAGAATTTTTAAGTAACTTTATTGACCTATAATTTACATGGTATTAACTAAATCCATTTAAAGTGTACAATTCTGTGAGTTTTGACAAATATATGTATCCATGAAACTGCTCGCATGTGAAATGAGTGCAGTTGTACAGTAATTTGAACATTCTTTGGCATTGCCTTTCTTTGAGATTAGAATGAAAACTCACCTTTTTCAGTCTCGTGGCTACTGCTGAGTTTTTCAAATTTCCTGGTATTAAGTGCAGCACTTTAACAGCATCATCTTTTAAGATTGGAAATAGCTCAGCTGGAATTCCATCACCTCCACTAGCTTTATTTACAGTAATGCTTCCTAAGGTCCACTTGACCATTATTGTATAAGTATACATCTATTGGCTTATTTATTCACCTGTCGATGGATATTGGATTATTTCCAGTCTAGGGCTTTATTTCAAATAAAGTGCTAGGAACATTGCACACAATATTTTGTATGGATATATATTTTTACTTCTTTTGGGTAAATACTTCTAAATTACTTCTCTAGGAGTAGAATGGCTGGTGGTATGGTAGAAATATGTTTAACTTTAAACAAATGGACAGGTTTTCAAAGTGGTGACATCATTTTATATTCTCACAGCAATGCATGTGAGTTTTGCCTGTTCCACATAACAGGAACAGTTTTGCCTGTTCCACATTCTAATGGCTGCTGCTGGTGGTGGTTTAACAGCTCAGTCATGTCTGACTCTTGACCCCATGAACTGTAGCTTGTCAGCCTCCTCAGGCGCCTCTGTTCATGGGATTCTCCAGGCAAGAATACTGGAGTGGGTTGCCATTTCCTTCTCCAGGGGATCTTACTGACCCAGGGATCAAACCCAGGTCTCTTGTATTGAAGGCAGATTCTTTACCAACTGAGCCACCAGGGAAGCCCCATTCTAGTGGGTATGTAGTTTAATTTGCATTTCCATGATAACTAATGGTTTTGATCTTATTTTCATTGCTTAGGCCATTTGTATATCTTCTTCTTTAAACTGTATGTTCAAATATTTTGCCTATTTTCAAAACTGGGTTATCTTCTTATTGAGGTATAAGGATTCTTCATCTATTCTAGATGAACTTTTTGTGAGAAATATGCATCAAAAATATTTTCTTTCATCGTGGCTTGCTTTCTTTATTTCTTAAAAGTATATTTTGAAGAGCAAAATTTTAATAAAGTCCAGTTGTCATTTTTTATTCTAAGATTGTAAAATGGTTTGAGATATTTATGTCCTAAGACATCTTCTCTTGTCTCAAGTTCCTATAGATTTTATCTTATGTTTTAGTCTAGAATTTTTATAGTTTCATGTTTTACATTTAGGTCTATGGCTCAAAATAATTTTAAAATAATATTTTATGATTAAGAAATTAGCAAAAATTATTCTAGAAAAAACACATTTAGTGATTCATTTATTATTCTTTTTTAATGTTTGTGCTTCTAAACATTCCAAAGATCCTGCTGAGTTTAGTTTTGCTTTGTCTTGGAGAAGATGTTACTGTGTAAATTCTTTGGGTTTTTCTAAATACTTAAATTTTTATTTTACCTTATTTTATAAGCAGTTTTTCATATTTCAGTGTATGTGGAGGGCATTTCCCCACAAACTTTTCTTATATGAAAATATGAAATACGTGAAGAGAATTCCATCTTATTAACACTCAAAAATCTATTTATCCAGTCCCTTTCTTTGGTATTTGTCTTGTTTCCAGCTATTTACGACGACAATAAAAAATCATATTGCTCTAAGTGTCTTTCAACATAAGTCTTGGATCTCTGATCATTTCCTTAAGATAAACTTTTATAAGTGGATTTATTAGTTTAAAGGATAAGAAAAAATTTAAAGCTTTTGATATGTATTTCCAAAAAGAATGTACCAAGTTAAGACCTCCCAGTAGTTTGTGAAAGCATGATTGCACCCTCCCCGATTTGGGCCACTGCCTTTGGTTTTAATCTTAACAAATCTGTTAGAGGAAAAGAATAAATTATTGTTGTTTTCATCTGTATTTCCTTGATTTTAGTAAGCCTGAATTTTTTTTTCATATGCTCTTCAATCCTTTGTGTTTCTTTGTGGATTACTTGTTCAAATTCTTAATCTATTTTTTCCTGATAAGATTTTAAAAATGTATTTATTAAGTGCTTTTTACATATTAACCTATACCGATCTATTAATACATGTTAACCTATTTCTGCTTAAGGCATTAATATTTTCTTGTTTATTTTGTTTACAATACTTCTGCAAAGGTTTAAGACTCTATAAAGTCAAATCTATCATATTCTTAGATTAGAAAGATTTTCCATACCTCCATAACTTACATCTTTATAGACAGATACACTAATGTTTTCTGTTTCATCTTTTATGCACTATTTTTATGTTGTAATGTTCTAATCCATCTAGGATGTATTTTAGGATGACATGTGAAGAAGGAATGTGTCTGACTGAGCCCCAGTTCCTTGCAAAGCAGAGCCTGAGGAAAAGCTTACATATTCGAGGTTTGGCAGGAGAGGGATCCCAGGGCATCAAGAGTGAGAAAAGAAAAATGAGGAAGTAAAGAGGGAAAAGAGGAAAGAAAATCAAAGGTAGTGCCTTGTTACCAGGACAGCAACAGTTTCAGAGGAAAACACTGCCATATTCCAGATGCAGGATGTCAACAGAGTGAGAGGCTGACTCAGCCATCTATGAGTCCAGTGAGGCAGGTCCGGGGTCGGGGGCAGGGGTGGTAGTGGTGAGGAGAAAGGCACTGATCTGTCAATTCTTCGTCTCCTTTCTTTTGATGGTCAAGGTTTGTGCTTCTGAGTTGCATTATGCAAACATTCCGGGCAGCTGCTGGGAAGTCTGGGCTCCATGGACTCAGCTAAGTCTTACGTGGCTGCTAGAACCTCTATGGTTTTGCGCAGCAGAAAGAGCAATGGAGGCTGTGCCTGGAAGGCTGGGAGAGCTGGACTGTTAGACAGCAGCTCAGGAGGAAGGGGAGCCTGGCAAATGCAGCAGGCACTTAATGCTGGTCTAGTAGAGGCTGTAAATCCAGTAGGCAGCCATTTATCTTGTCTCATCTAGTAGGTAATCCACCGTTTTCTCACCCATTTAAATGTCAACTTCACCATATTCTAAGTTCTTAATTGTACTAGAGTTTATTTTTGGTTCTATCTCTATCTATGAATATACAAATGTATATTTATAAGTTATAGCTTTCTGATGGTACAAATTCCCTCTCATTTTTTTTCAGTTTCGCACCCCCCCACCTTGACTTTTATAAGAATAAGCTCATGTATGTAGGTAAGGTCATAATTTTAACTAGATTTGTAACATAATTGGGGATTTGTGTATAAATACATCGAATTGGGGACTATTGATATTTTTATGCTCTTCTATTTCACTATTCTTGAAAATAGCAGCAGCATCAACTTACTTAAGTCTTTTTAACATCTCTCAGTAAAATTTTCCAATTGTTTTTCATGTAGTTCTAAGAGAGAATTTATTAAATTTATTCATGGATATTATAACTTCTGCTACTCTGGTGGGCAGAATTTTTTCCATTGTGCTTTTTTAATTGATAATTTCTGGAATCTAGTAAATTTTTCTATGTTAATTTTTGTTACTGATCATCTTTTTAAACTCTCCAACTAGCTTAAATAACTTAAAAATTTATTCTCATGAGTTTTCTAGATAGAAATACTGTCTGTAAATAATAATTTTTCTTTCTTCTCCAATAATTGTATTTCTTATTTCTGTTCTCTGCCCTTTTCCATTGGCAGTAACTTCTGAATAGCATAACATGAATAACTATAATGTTATCCTTCTTGGTCTTACCTTTAAGAAGAATATTTCTGTTGCTATTTTACTTTTGCAAGCATGGTTGCTCAGTCGCTTCTGACTATTTGAGACCCTATGTAGCCCACCAGGCTCCTCTGTCCATGGGATTCTCCAGACAAGAATACTGGAGTGGGTTGCCATGCCCTCCTCCAGGGAATCTTCCTTACCCAGGGATCAAACCCCTGTCTCCTGCGTCTCCTGCATTGCAGGCAGATTCTTTACCGCTGAGCCACTGGGGATGTCGCTATTTTGCTTCTAAGTATTGTAAGTATTGGCTGTTGGTTTCAGAGAGAGATTTTAAATCATATCATTGTTGTTGCTCAGTCGCCAAGTTGTGTCCAATTATTCACGACTCCTTGTGGCTCAGCTGGCAAAGAATCCGCTTGTGATGCAGGGCACCTGGGTTCGAGCCCTGGGCTGGGAAGACCCCCTGGAGAAGGGAGAGTCTACCCACTCCAGTATTCTGGCCTGGAGAATCCCATGGACTATAGTCCATGGGGTCACAAAGAGTCGGACACGACTGAGCGACCCCCTTCACATCGCGACCCCATGGAATGCAGCACGCCAGGCCTCCCTGTCCCTCGCCATCTCCCAGATTTGTGTAGTGTATGTCTATAACAAGGTTACAAAGAGTTTCTTAAATTGATGATTGATGTTTAATTTCTATCTTTTCATCTTGATTAGACCGACCAGAACATTGTTTCACTAGGAAAAAGAAATTGGAGATTTTGATCCAAAGCTCTTCTTAGTTGGACACTGGCCTTCCGCTTAGGGCTCAGCTGCCTCTCCAGGGAAAGGCCCTCTGCTCTGTCCTTCTGCTACACAGGGCACAAAACTCCTCTGCTTTGGGTCAGATTGGCCATCTACCATCTGACACTGCTCTTATGGGCCGAGCTGCTAAACCCTCCCACAACTGTTTAAATGTGTGTCACCTCAAATCTGTGGTCTGCAAATCTATCTTGCTGCAAGCATAGAAGTGCAGTCTATTTAACTTCTGGCATGAGATATTTTTTCCCTGTTTGTTTGTTTGTCAGGGGGACACCATAACATTGATTTTTATCCATGGACTATGCAAGTCCTTTCCCTCATCTTTGACCTTTGAACCCTAGCGATTCTAGTCCCAGTGCTTCGTTGGCTTGGCTTTTATTTTTTTTTATTTTGATATTAAAAACTCAGTAAGCCTTCATACTTCATTAAAATAAAATATAATCACTGTCTCACAATTTATTTAGCTGATTTCATGTATTTTGGAAATTTTTATTCTTTTTCTGATAGTCAGAAACATGTTTTCCCTCAAGAAATTACGAGGGACACAGGACTCTTTTAAATCCCTCCATTTCTCTGTTATTCTTATATACGGTCAAGTCCTCTCCCAATTCCCAAAGTTGCTATTCTTCCCCTTTACTCATTTTCTTATTTCTTTGCCACCATCAACCTTCCTCTTTCAGCAAATCAATTTATCTCTACTGAGAAAACCAAGGTTGCTGCTGCTGCTGCTGCTAAGTCTCTTCAGTCGTGTCCAACTCTGTGCGACTCCATAGATGGCAGCCCTCCAGGCTCCTCTGTCCCTGGGACTCCAGGCAAGAATACTGGAGTGGGCTGCCATTTCCTTCTCCAATGCATGAAAGTGAAAAGTGAAAGTGAAGTCACTCAGTCATGTCCAACTCTTCGCGACCCCATGGACTGCAGCCTACCAGGCTCCTCCGTCCATGGGATTTTCCAGGCAAGAGTACTGGAGTGGGGTGCCACTGCCTTCTCTGAAACCAAGGTTAACAGGTGGGAATTCTTAGCCTTGAGTTTATAACTCATTCTGGAGTCTTCCCTGTCCCCTCCACGATTTGCTCCTTTTCCTCCAGCTTCCCGGGATTCACAGTCTGTCCTTCAGAATGCGCTCAACCTCTTCAACTGTTCTTCACCCAATCCCATCACCACTCTTCACTTACAGTATTTACCTCTGCTGGACTTCTCACCTCTCCCTCTCTGTTGACTTTTCATTCCTTTAAGTCTCCAGTCACACACGTAGAATTCTAGCAGTTCCTTCTCTGACTCTTTCCTCCTGACTGATTTGTAAGTATTGACACCCTCCTTCTATCCCAGGATTTTTATTTTTTAGTACTGATTTTATTTCACCATATATTGAGAGAGATTTTCCCCAGGTAATATCTTTTACTCCCTGAACTTCTCCTGGTCTCTATGCTATTGAGGTGAGTGTTGTAATGTCTATATCAAACCTCATTTCTAAATTGCATTTTGCCTGCTGAACCATCTCAACCTAGCGTTCCACAAGCATCTCCAAACAACCTGTACCAAATTGCTCCGATCAGATTCCCCTGACAAAGTCTGCTCTGTGTACCACGTTTTTTATCATCAGGAGTGGTATAAGTGTCCCCCAGTCACCCAGGCTGAACTGGGAGTCACGGATCCCCCGCACTCACCCACATATCCAGCCACAGCCTGCACTCTGTCTTTTCAAGTTCTCTGTGTCTCTTCCCCCCTCTCTGCCCCCTGCTGCAGCTTGACCCTAATCATTTCTCTTTGGAACTCCTGGTGTGGTCGCTCTGCTCTAAGCAGTTTTCTATGAACTGTGCTCTTTCTGATCTCTAGCTGTCCCACATTCTTCCCACTGTTTCCTCTCCTTAAAACACCACCTACTCTGATATTGATCGCATCAAAAATTCCCGAATACAATCATCAACTGAGATCTTCCTTAACAACAACACAAAAAGTAGTTCTATTTAAACCTCTTTGTGCTTAAAACCCTCTAACAAACCTCCATTGCCCTTGAGATAAAGTTCAAACCTCTTAACTGGTATATCCATTCTCTTCTCTAGACCTTTCTCTCACCAAACTTATGTCCACACTTTTGTGTCTTCCTCACAGGAAACTTTTGGAGAAGGCAGTGGCAACCCACTCCAGTACTCCTGCCTGGAAAACCCCATGGATGGAGGAGCCTGGTGGGCTGCTGTCCATAGGGTCTCACAGAGTCAGACATGGCTGAAGCAACTTAGCATGCATGCATGCATTGGAGAAGGAAATGGCAACCCACTCCAGTGTTCTTGACTGGAGAATCCCGGGGATGGAGGGGCCTGGTGGGCTGCCGTCTGTGGGGTCGCACAGGGTCAGACACGACTGAAGCGACTTGGCGGCAGCAGCAGCATACAGTGTTTTACATACAAAAAAGTAGAATCTTTAACATTCAGGCAATGAGTTCTATTCTCAAAAGTGCTTTGTGAGAAGACAGATTTCTTTTCTTGTCCTCTAAAAAGATACTTCTATTTGTATTCCTAAAAAATGATGCATTTATCACACCATTTCTCATAAGAAGAGTCCAGTTGAGATCACAAGATTTCTGCAGAGAGTGAAGTGATATTAGCAGAGCATCCTCTCCAGAATGCAATGCCTCATCAACAGAGGTGTAATGCAAGAGATACATAAAATGGCAGCTGCATCAGAGGAGTGTATGTACGCCCAGCAGGTGGGCCATGACAAAAGCCTGAGGCCCAACAGGGTGGTCCCTAGTTGCTAAGCACAACCAGCTGGGAGGCATGGCCTCCAGGGCCTCTTCCCATTCTTTATCTTCTGAGGTGGCCATTATTTCTGGAGATTCAGGCTCCATAACAGCATTGATCGCTTTACCAATTTTGCTTTGCTCAAGGCCCCTGCTGTAATTTCAAATAGAATTTTGTTAATTTCCATTTCTGCTGCTTCTTCCATTTCTCCTTGATCATCTATGCTTTCAAAGGTGTCCTCTAACATCCCTCCATATCCTCAGCCTTCATCATCTCTTTGGACAATGCACGCATTTCTTCATCTATTTATTTTATCTGTATCCTATAATCTGTTTGTTTGAACTAGATTTATGGAATCTTAACAAGAATCTGAATAGCCTTCATCACTTCTGTGCTCTTCTGCAAGAACCAGTCACTTGTAAGACTGCTAACGTGTTCGTCATCCCCATGAGTACAGAGTTCATGTGAGCCTGGGATGCATACAACTTGCTCACAGCCTTCCTTGACCTCCTCACCTCTATGGCCAGAATATACAGATAGCCTCCTGACCCTTCTTAGCAGCATCTTTCACAAACAGTCTTGGTTTTTCTGCTTCTCCTTGAATGTTTCAAGCTTGCCTGTTAGCAACTCTAATTTCCTTTCTTAGCCAACAAACTCAACATGCAAAAATTAGTTACATTTCTATATATTAACAACAAACTACCTGAAAAAGAAAGAAAACAACCCCACCTGTAACAGTATCAAAAAGGATAAAAATACTTAGGAATAAACTTAACCATAAGGTGAAAGATCTATACACTGAAAACTATAAAACATTGATGTAAGGAATTGAAAACAAAAATTAATAAAAAGATAGTTCATGTTCTTGGACTGAAAGAGTTAGTACTGATAAAATGTTCATACAACTGAAAGCAACCTACAGATGGAATGCAATCTGTACCAAGATTTTAATGTCTTTTAAAAAAATAGAACTAAAAAACAGGAAAAATTTCAAAAATAGAGATAAAAAACCCTGAAATCTGTCTTTTGAAAAATAGGAAAAAAAAAAAACAAACCTTGAAATTTGGAACCACATGAGAGACTCTGAATAACCAAAGCAACCTTGAGAAAGAAGAACAAAAGCTGGATGCTTCACATTTACTGATTTCAAACTATTTGACAAGGTTATAGTAATCAAAATAGTATGGTATTGGCATAAAAACAGACACATAGACCAACGAAACGGAACTGAGAACCCCAAACTAAACCATTCACATGTGGTCAACCAGTATTTGTTACGGGAACCAAGAATATTCAGAGGATAAGATAGTCTCTTCAATAATGAAACCGGACCCCTATCTTACACCACTCACAAAAATTAACTTGAAATGGATTATGACTTGACCAGAAACTACAAAAGTCCTAGATGAAACCATGGGGGTAAGCTCCTTGACGTTGGTTTTGACAATACTGATTTTAGTTTGTGTGTTTGTTCAGATTTGATAATTAAAGCACAAGCAACAAAAGCAAAAATAAACAAGTAGGACTATATCAAACTAAAAAGCCTCTGCACAGCAAAAGAATAAGATGAAAAGGTAGACTACAGAATGGGAGAAATATTTGCAAACTATATATCTGATAAGGGGTTAATATCCAAAATATAGTAGAAGTTCATAAAACTTAACAGCAAAAAAAACCCAACCCCAAACCAAAGCAAAACCCCCAAATAACCCAATTAAATGTAGGCAAAGGACCTGAATATAGATTTTCCCAAAGAAGCCATACAAATGGCCAACTGGTACATGGAAAGGCACACGACATCACTAATCATCGGGGAAATGCAAATACAATCCACAATGAGATATCACCTCACACCTGTTAGAATGGCTATCATCAAAAATACAAGATATAAGGCTGGCAAGGATGTGGGGGAAAGGGAACCCTTGCACATTGTTGGTGGGAGTGCAAACTAGTGCAGTCACTATGGAAAAGAGTACAAAGTTTCCTCAAAAAATTAGAAATAAAACTGTCATATGATCCAGCAACTTCAATTTCAGGTATATATCCAAAGGAAATGAAATCACTATCTTGAATAGAAATCTGCATTCCATGTTCAAAGCAGTGTTATTCACAAAAGCCAAGGTATGGAAGCAACCCAAGTTGTTTGTAAATGGATGAATGAATAAAAAAAAGTGATACAGAGAGATAGACAGATACAGAGACACACACACACAGGAATATTATTCAGCCATAACAGAAAGGAAATCCTGACATTTGTGACAGCATGGATGTGAACCTTGAGGGTATTATGTCGAGTGAAATAAGTTAGACAAAGATAAATACTATTAATAGATGATCTCACTAATATGTGGAATCTAAAAAACAAACTCACAGAAACAGAGTAGTTTGGTGGTTGCCCAGGGGTTGAGGCGGGGGGCACTGGGACGGATGAAGGTGGTCACGGGTGCAAACTTCCAGTTTTGAAATGAATGATTTCTGGGGATCTAATGTACAGGAGGGTAACAATAGTTAACAGTATTGTTATATACATGAAAGTTGCAAAGAATACATCTTTAAAGTTCCACACACACACACATGTGCATAAAAGGTAACTGTGAGGTGATGGATGTATTAACCAACTTTATTATTAGAATCATTCTGAAATATACACAAATATCAAACCATCATATGTACACCTTAAACTTATACAATACATCAGTTATATCATGATAAAAGTGGGAAAATTCAAGCAAATATGAACAAGGATAAAAGAAAAGAGAAAGAATAATAAGGCAAGAAAGCGCGAGATATATCCCACGAAAGTCTGCACCTTTTCCAGGACAAGGAGAAAGAAACCAGAAAACTGTCCCTTCCTCTCCTCCACCTCAACACAAATAAAATAACTTACCTCCTCTAGGAGACCAGACAATTGCTGCCTCCAGCAGGAACTGTATTCCCCACTGATCTCTGAGACTGTGCGTTTTTGTAACTATTCTGAACAAATCACTGAATTAATTTCCTTTTTATTTCCTTACAAGAAAACTAAACTACTGATATACCAAAATGTTCTCCCTCACTGGAAAATTCCCCTGATTCTAATATTTGGGTTTATATGACTCCATTTGGAGTTAGTTTTAGGAGACATTTTTTTTTAAAAGGAAACATTTAGTACTACAGTTGGTCTAAGTGTTCTATTCTGTATAGGCCAATATAAGCTTTTTTCCCCCCTCATTCTTTGCTTTCTTCCTCTCATTTTTATTCACCCTCTGCTTTCAAAGTGCTACTTTTCATAGCAAACATTTCATCCTCAAAAATGTTACAGACTTTTCAAGATGAATGTTGGTTCCCCAAATACAAACTCTGGGACTCAGATGCATCATTGGGGGTTAACTTCTCAGTACCATACATAAAGACAACGTTTTACAAACAGTCTCTGATTTTACAGACTTATCTGAGCACGTTTTACAGGAGACTGGGCAGGTAGATATTCAAGGCGCCTTATCCTCAGCACCCCTGCCCGCATTGTAGTCTGCGGGGGCTGCCATAACAAAATACCATGCATTGTGTGGCTTAAAAAACAGGACTTTATATTCTCAGAGGTTTGGAGGCTGGGCAGTCCAAGGTCAAGGTGCTGGTTTCTGCTGAGCTCTCTCCGGGCTAGTAGATGTCTGCCTTCATGCTATGTTCTCACACGGAGAAGAAAGAAAGAGCATGAGCCCTCTCATACGGTCTTATTAGGACACTAATCCCCTTGGATGGATCAGGGCTCCATCCACCCTTATGATTTTACTTCATTTTAATTACTTTCTTATTCCAAATATAGTCACACTGTGGGATTAGGGTTTCAACATAAGACTTTGGGGAGACAGGATTCTGTCTCTAGGACCCTTCCCCAATACTATAAAGTGAAAACAGAAACTCACAACAAATATCCATGTTTAACTTCATTACCCATTGGCAGAAATTAATTATGAAAAAGAATTAGCAAGTTGTATCATCTACCACTACTCCTTCTGCTGCTCAGTAGGTTGAAAATAACTTTCCTTGTGCTTCAAAGCACTTTAGGAGAGCTCTTTTTCTTTAACATGAAGGTTAAAATGGCTTGGTAACTGGACTTAAGGCAATAATCACTTTGTAGTACATATAGATGTTAAATTTTAATGCTGAAAACCTGAAACACATAATAAAAAAGTTTTTTTTTAATGAAAAAAAAAAAGATTTCATATAATTCCATAACAGCCCTTTTACCCCTCCTCTTATGTTACCCCTCCTTCTTCCTTCTCCCTTCTGGTAACCGCTAGTTTGTTCTCTATTATCTGTGAGTCTACTTCTTTTTTTGTTTTATTCACTAGTTTGGTTATTAGATTCCACATATAAATGATGTCATACAGTGTTTGTCTTTCTCTGTCTGACTCAGTAGCTTCTTATTTAAAAAATATTGGGGACTCTTGGCCAGAGAATCATGTTGAAACATGTTTTGACAGAGCCTTTATAAGCAATTACCCTTCCCCCCTGCTGAAGCAAGCATTCCTCACATCTGCTGAGCTCTGCAGATTCACAGAGCACTTCAATACCAGTTATTTAATCTTCACAACCACCAAGCAAGACATATCAATAATCATGATAGTATTAATAACAAAAACTTTTATTGAGGGCTGACTTGGTGTCTGTTACTACACCAAATGCTTTGTGTGAATTAGGTCAATTGTCATGACAATTACTCTGATTATTCCTGTTGAAAGATGAGGAAACCAAAACTCAGAAAAAGTAAGTAAATTGTCCCCATTTTACAGACCCAGAACCAAGCTTTCTAAGACCCTTTCCAAGGCACCATGCTGTTTCTCAGCATCTCCAAGTCACCCTTGGGGGCTGAGACCATTTTGGTGCCCTTTAGGGGGCTCACCATCCCAGCCTGGAAGAGATCAGTCACAGTGGTCTATCAGCTGTGCCTGTAAGCCATGGTTTGTACACTCACACAAAGATATCTCAAAAGTGAAGGCAAAGGGCATGATCCCAGTTGGAAACGACTAATGGGGATCCTTTGCCTCTGAGGCAAGAGCTCCAATCTACAACGAGAAGCGCCAGTTCCACTGGCACGCTGTCTACATAATGCGAACTATGGCATTTGGCAATGGCTCTTAAATTTGGCACACACCACACTCCTCCTGGACCCACGAGATAACATAACCAAATGTTTTCTGAGGCTGTAAGAAATGCATGCTTTGCAGGTAGGAAGAAAGGCAAACATCATCCCTACAGGGGGCTCGCCTCATCCGATCCCAAGGGCAAAATGGCTCAGTCCCCGCCGATCCTCCAAAAGGTTAAATGTGAGCAAGGACCCAGATAAATGGTCACAATGCAAACAAAGTCATGTAAATAAATGCATCTCTGATCGACGCGGGCTGGTGATGCCAAATATACCATCTGCACCATTTCCATGATGTTTTTTTTTTTTTTCCCCCTGCAAGTCCCAAGCAGTGAGAAGATGACCATGTTTATGCAGACCAAGGTACGCTTCATTTGACACTCTTGGAAATTTAAAAAAATTTTCAGATCCACAGAGAATCAATAGCATTTATATTTTTATAGGTAAGCTTGAAGTTAGAAGAAAGAAATCTCAGTAGAAAATATAGGGCAAATGTATGGGGCCTAAAAAGGTACTTGTCACATACTGTGATTTTCAGAGGACCCTAGTTACATCTGCAATCTAAGACTCTTCAACTTGCCCATTCATTTATTCACTTAACAAAAGTATTGTTGTTGTTTAGTCACTAAGTCATGTCTGACTCTTTTGCACTTCATTGACTATAGCCTGCCGGGTTCCTCTATCCATGGGATTTATCTGTTGACTCAAATGATAAAGAATCTGCCTGCAATGTGGGACACTCGAGTTCGATCCCTGGGTCTGGAAAATCCCTTGGAGAAAGGAATGGCAACCCACTCTAGTATTCTTATCTGGAGAATTTCATGGACAGAGGAGCTTGGCGGGCTGCAGTCCATAGGGTTGCAAAGGGTCTGACATGACTGAGCGACTTTCACTTTCATTGTTTTGTTTAATCTCTATATCATGTTGCCATGCCCTCCTCCAGGAATATTCCTGGCCCAGGGGTCAAACTTGCATCTCCTGCGTCTCTACACTGGCAGGCAGATTCTTCACCACTGAGCCACCCGGGAAGTCCCAACAACTTTGGAGTTAATATTCTAACTCTTGCATAACACAGAATTCTGTGGCTGCTGCTGCTAAGTCGCTTCAGTTGTGTCCGGCTCTGTGCGACTCCATAGACGACAGCCCACCAGGCTCCCCCATTCCTGGGATTCTCCAGGCAAGAACACTGGAGTGGGTTGCCATTGCCTTCTCCACAATCCTGTGAGAGAATAACAAAAAACACCTGTAGATGGAGTGATAGTTGTTATAGCAGAGGAGCCACAGCTAGAGGAGTGATGATCCCCACTCTTCTTGAGGGGGACAGGGTGGAGGATGTGGAAGGAGGAGAGAGCACCAGGGAATTCAGGAGAAGCCGCAGATAGGAAGGGGCATTTGAGTTGGGCACTGAAGGATGAGTAGGAGCTCTCCATGCAGGCAAAGGGCAAAGGAGGGGATGTTCTTGGAGCAAGGACACAGGGAGAGGAAAAGCACTTCTGTTCAAGGAATGATGTCTAGGCTACTCTGACTTGAGACCAAGGTGTCTGAAAACAGTGGAAGAAGAGAAGATATAGCCTGGGGGCTGGTCTGGGGTCAGAGAGTGAAGGCAGAGTTGGTAATATTAAAGGCTTGGGATTTCTTTTAATAGGCCAGGGGAAATCATTTGTTTACACTTTACAGCAAGGCACTAACCTAATCTTATTTGAGTTTTAGAAAGGTTATACTGGGCTAAATGGAGTGGGCCTTGAGGCTGTCAAAATGTTCCTAATTTGTCCCCAAAACAGGGGTGGTGGAATCTTTCCCCAGGAGGTTAAACAAATTTCCCAAATGCCAGGATGCTGGGGAACTGCACCCAGGGAGCAGGCCCCCACCTCTCTCCCGCAGTAGAGGGCAGGGTAGCCACTTGGGCCCAGGGCCCAGCTCTGTTGCCTACCTCCCCAGCAGCCACAGGTGGAGAAAAACGTTACAAAGCAAGGAAAACAAGGAAACCAACTCGCAAAAGCCTTTTCAGTACTCCGAGAAAGAGACTTTTCGAACACAAGACTCTTTCCTATGAGAAGGACAGAGGCTGTGGTCCCTGTTCTGTCTCCATTCAAACCAAGACCCAACCACCTCCACAAATGTAGTCAGTCTGCAAATAAAAATGCTTTTGCTACCAACGCTTCTGTCAGGCACAGGCTTCAGTGTTTTTCAAGCTTTATGTTTTTAATACCCTCATTAATATAACATGCCCTTTGCTGTTGGTATGATGCAAGCACTTCACTGGTATCTTTTTTTTTTTTTTTCTTTGCTGTGCCACACAGCATGTGGGATCTAGTTCCCTGAGCAGGAATTGAACCCAGGACCCTGGCAGGGGAAGTGCAGAGTCTTACCCACTGAACCACCAGGGAAGTCTTCAGTGGCTGCTGCTGCTAAGTCGCTTCAGTTGTGTCCAACTCTGTGCGACCCCATAGATGGAAGCCCACCAGGCTCCTCTGTCCATGAGATTTTCCAGGCAAGAGTACTGGAGTGGGGTGCCATTGCCTTTTCCAAGTCTTCAGCGGAGTCTTAAAGAAATGCTCTTGTTCTCTTGAATATCTGCCCTGCCTGTGTCAGCCCCTGACTCAGAAGCGGATGGCCCTGACACCCATTTCCCCCCAACACGTGGAACCTTTAGCTCCTTCAGTATGGCAGCTGCCCCCACTTTTCTGAGGGTCTCCATCGCTCTCTGTACACCCCCCTCACCCTCATCTCAGGGCAGTCATGGGACTCAAAGAAGCTGCCAAAGCAGAGAAACCTCTGCTAGGAAGGAGGACCAGGTGAGCAAAGTTCTGAGCAGAAACCCATGCAACCACGGCAGGCAAGCAGGCAGGCACTTAACTGGGGCTTTTAAAGAGAGTCTTGCGATGAGCATTCATTGACCATTTGCTGCACCTGCTACAAAATCCTAATATGGCCCAGCAGCAGTAAGAATTTGCACGGAGGTGCCCACTGCTTTATCATGGAAACCAACAGATTTTCCTAAAATCCTGCAAAGGGAAGGAAAGATCCTTCCAGGTCACATTTAGCACCATGGTCAGTAGTGTGGAACGTGGTCTCAGCAGAGGAAAAGCAGTGGGTCCTGGGCCGGTAAGCCTCTGGTCTAACAAGAAAGAAAACCCACAGAGCATGTGCTAACTTGACTTCACTTCTGGTCATAAAGCACCCAATCACTTTACTAGTGAAACAGTAAAGTAACACAGCAATTTTTTTCTATTCTGCTCTCAAAATCATCTTTCTTCCCTGTTACTAAAATTGATTTCATTCCCATTTAGCTATAAGCCAAACAGAGCCCTGCATCCACCATCTCCCAGTTCATTTTCCATCGTGTCCTTTTATTTTAGCTTTAGAACCTGAATCCTTGTTTACACGTAAATAACTCAGGGTTACTTATGCTGATTTAAAAACAAAAAGAGACCACTAATCATCGATTGTTTGATATATACCATTTACAGCAAAAGATCCTATTCCCACTGATCATTTTTTGTTATTAAAATGTAGTTTTTAGCTCTTTTTCTCTCAGGGACTGGGTTTAGATAATTGAGCTCTGAAGAAAGATTGAAAACTCTTTCCATATAAATGGAGGGGAAAAGTCTGAGATGTTAAGTACTAACTCGTAGTTCACTATCGCCCTTATCTTTAATAATGGAAACACAGTTTAGCACACCATGCAAAAGAGCATCCTTGTATTTTTAAATTGCAAGTGTCCAGTTATGTACAAGGGTCAAGACAAAATTGATCTGAAGGAGCTAAATTTTAAAATCATTTAAAAAATCAGGACAAAGGATGCCACATTATTAAACTAAAATGTTAAAAAATGAAAAGTATTATGCATGCCGCATGGCGGAAGATCAGATTTTTATTAATGCAAGTTTTAAATGCTGATTAATCCTCTCGAGAGAGTCAGTTTCCCAAAGCACTGGACTGTATTCAAGTCTTTTTCAAAACGGCACATCACTTCCATTATTCTGAATATTAATTGAACAACATTATAACTAAGGATACAAAGCAAGATTTAAAGCATGATTACAGCTGTCAGTGCTTACATCTAAATAAGTCATTGGAAATTCAAGCTTAGAAGAAAAAATATGGTGTAAATCGGTCTTAGAATGGCGAAGCTCTCTCAGCCTTTTTCAAAAATGAATTTGCTGCTTTAGGACTTGAGAAAGCTTCAGCTGTGACTTGGTCTTACTATATTTATCTGGGCAACTCTCAATCAGAAATCAGAGCTCTGTTTTTTTCTTGAGATTTGGGACAATGTCAAGGAGATTTTCTTTTGAGGGAGAAGGAAAGGGAGAGCCAAAGAATATTAATAGTTGATAGAATTTCCCATTTCCTCATTTTATATTTCTATTTCAGCCTCGTGTCTATACTCAAAAATCAAACAATTAAGCAAATTTAATCAAATGAGCTATTATGGTTCCAAAACAATTCATTAAACCGAGAGTCAAGCAACTGAAAGTAACTAATGACTTATTTTCACAACAACCTATTGTCTAAATTCAACTTCTTTTACTTCCTAAACCCAGTTTGGGGGTAGGTGAAAATCCCCACTTCCCTACCAAAAGCAGAGTAAAATGCTGACTTCTATTACCACCTTGGGGGAATTTTAGTTTTGTTTCTTTAAATGGTTGCTCTGTATCTGAGTGATAGCTCTTTGTTTGAAAGGATGCAAAAGCTACTCTCACATCTAATTCTAGTGAGATAAATGGCATTATGAAGGGAATATTAAAAATTTACAGCCCCCTTTACTAAGTTTATTTGTCAGCCAAACATGCTGAATATTGCATAGCACACACACACACACAAAAGCATGCCACCCCGACGATGAAAAAGATATGAGGAAATAATGATGCAGTGATAACAAGTCTGATGGAGTTTGCATATCTCCATTGCTGTTGGCATGTCGTTTAATTGTATTGCGCCAAACCGGCAGAATCGCACAATATGTTAGTGTAAAGGGTCCACAGTTTAAGCGGAAAATCTAGAAGTGTTAACTATACACTGTCTAATTATACAACCTTACTGTCCCAGAATGTGATTTCAGAAACCATTTCTGACATATGGGAAAAGGATAGAACAGCTGGTCATTAAGGTTTTCTCAAGACTATTTAGCAACACACTTGAATGTAATTAAAGTGAGACACTAAATACTGCACTTGTGGTACAATGTATTTTTAATTTTTATGGCATGTGGTAAAATAAATAGATGCAAAGCTTTCAAGTTTCTCCAGTAGGCATCCAACTTGTCAAAGATGCAGTGTCTGTTTGGCTGATTGTAAGCCGGATCCTGGTGCTAAGTCATAGACATCCATTTGGGATGTTTAAGGTTGTCTTAAAGGGACTGAATTTGGCAATACTCTGAGGGATGTTTAATTGGAACTCCCAGACAAAGCATGAGATGAACTCATTCATTTATTTATTCATTCATTCATCAAACACAACCTGGAATAATTTTAGATGATAAAGACATTGGCCCTGCCCTCGAGTTACTCACAGCTTATTATGCTTAAAATACAGAGTGAAGGAAGATGATTAAAGGGTACCATAGGAGCAAAAAGGGGTATCAGGTCCAAACCGGTGATGTCCAGCAAAACCCCCTGAATAGGAGTCAATTTAAGCTGGAAGAAAACAAGTGAGCAAGGGGTAAGGACAGTCCAAGCAGAGGGAGCAGATTATGCAAAGGTTTGGAGGTGAGGGTTTTGTAATAAAAATATGATCTTTATACTTACTGAACATTTACAACATCCTGGCACTAGGCTAAGCCCTTGATACATATTATCTCATTTAATTCTCCCAGGAATTCTATGTGTTAAGTACTATGGTCTACCCTTTACAGATGAGGAAACTAACAGGATTCAAACCCAGGTTTGTCTGCATCTCAAAGCAAACTTTTTTCAAATTGCCTCCTCCCAACTGATAGGAAGAGCCAAGTCTATTTAGTTTTTAAAGAACTTAGTGTATAGACTCTTCAGTCCCTGTTAAAACCCTGTGATTAAGAGAAAGACAAGCTACAGAGTAGGAAAAATATCTGCAAATCACATATCTAATAAAGGATTTATATCTAGATATATAAAGAACTCCCAAAACTCAATAGTAAGAAAATAAATCACCCAGTTAAGTAGCTGAGCAAAAGATCTAACAGATGGTTCTCCAAAGAAAAAAATGTAATGCTAAATAAGCATATGAAAAAATGCTTATCATCATTAGCCATTAGGGAAATGAGCATTAAAACCACAAAGGAATATCATTATGTTCCTATTAGAATGGCTAAAATAACAATTAAAAAATCATGACAATACCAAGCGCTATCAAGGGTGTGGAGCAACTGGAACTCCTATACATTGCTGATGGGAGTGCAAGATTGTACATCCACTCTGGAAAATGTTGGTAGTTTCTTATAAAGTTAAACATATGCTTACCATATGATCCAGAAAACCCACTCCTAGAGAAATGAAAACCTATGTGAATATTTGGAGCACAGTTATTCATAATCTCTGAAAACTAGAAACAATACAAATATCCTTCAGCAAACGAATTGGCAAATTGTCTTACTTTCACACAGTGGAATACTGATCAGCCATGAAAAGGAATGAACTAATATACACAACCAACTAGAATAAATATATACAATGTTGGTAAATGGAACTCTAGTCATTAGGGAAAATATAACATTCCAGGTACCACACTAGACTTGCCAAGATTTCTTCTTTGGTCATCTAATCTTCCAACAGATCTATGAGATAAACTTTAATATCCCCTTTTCACAAGCAAGGAATCTGAGGTTCAAAGCAGTTAAGAAGCTTCCCCATGTATGTGAGTGCAAGTGCACTCACAGACACACACACACGGACATACACCTATACACAAAGCTGAGGAGTCATAAGGCCAATGTAGAAGCCCATAGTTTTTCCATCATGGTTGGTTAGTGCCTACTTTGATTTATATTGCTACCTAACTTTACAGAAGATGTAGTAATTCTGAGAAAACAGGACATAGCATGAGGAATTATGAATCGTGATTAAGAAGCCAGATCTGAGACACTCCAGGGGTGAGCTCTGTTTGTGGGATTACTTTGGCCTTCTCTCTTCTCTTCTCTTTCTATCAAAGGGTGTTTTATTGTTCATTAGAATCTTCAACAGACAGTGGCTGAGGAAAAAAAGAAGATATGAAACTCAAACCGACTCACTTTACTCCTTACATTTTTGTTGTTTAGTTGCTGAGTCATATCTGACTCTTTCATGACTCCGTGGACTGTAGCCCACCAAGCTCCTCTGTCCATGGGATTTCCCAGGCAAGAATTCTAGGGGATTGCTGAAGTGGATTGCCATTTCCTTCTCCAGGGGATCTTCCCGACACAGGGATCAAAGCCATGTCTCCTTGCATTGGCAGGAAAATTCTTTACCACTGAGCCACCAGGGAAGCCCCCACACAGATGTCTAGAAATGTTGAAACTTTGGCTAATAAGAAACTGAAAATTGGCTGTAAATAATCATCATCTTTACAACTGCTGTCTTCTTCTTAGTATAAATGACCAAGCAATGCTGCAGCTGTGAGCTCTGATCCTGTAGTTTCAACCTCTTCACCACCACTGTGAAACTATATCTTTCATTTTCCTTAATGTTTCTTAAGGGGCAGTCCTTCAACCGTGAAGATTACTTTGCTGCAAAAGGACATGATTTGGAGTTGTTTTCCACCATAGGAAGAGTAGAATTAGAGGCTCATCCACATTCCCTTATTCTCTCCCAATCTCTATTGTCATCATAGTAGCTGGACACAGTGAAAGAACATAGACTTTTGGCCAGAGAACAAAAGAAAGCTAACTGACCCACGTGGGCATTGAACCCTCGACCTCATTAGCATTGTTTTCTCACCACCTCTGCTAACAGAAAGCCCAATTATGAACACTGAACCAAAGAGGGAAGTCACCTCTTCACCTGGAGCCAAGAAAAGCCTACGACGGCTGGTTGTTAAGAAGGGAGTGCTTCTCCAGGCAAATAACCACAGCATGGACATCCATAAGCAATTTCTAAGCTTCTTCCAATCTTGCATGGCTCAATCTAACAAGAATTGCTGTCAGTGTGGTTTCCAGTCTGAGAGGTGACAAAAGTTTTAGGACCAACACCTTAACGACGGACATGCTGGAGTATACAGGGTGCACCTTCTTACAAAGATTCTCAAGTCTAAACCAACTTAAATCATCTGTAATTGTAATCCCCCATTCTTATTCCTCACTTTGAAACCCTTCCCCACTGTTAATCTTCACATTTGAAGCCCTGCCTATAAACAGAACACTTCTTTTGAGTGTCCACTGAGGGATCTATGGCAGAGATATTTATACAGTTGATTTTTCAGTTGAAATGAGTCTTGTTACTCTATGGCATCATAGAGGTTCTTCAAAGTGGTTCTTAAACTGTTAATTACAACTTCCTTGTTCTGAAAGGTAGTGAATTTGTAAGATTTGTGTCTCTGTATATGAGTTTATGTGCACATATAATTATTTAGGAATTTTTTAGAATTTAAGTTGAGTTATATCTAATTAGTTGTATTTCATTTTTTGAAAACTAAAGTTACTCCTATAATCTCCTGGAATGCAATGACTGAGTAGGTCAGTCAAGGCATGATGATAATAAAATCAAAGAAGATGGCTCAATTCCCTGACCAGTTATAGGGCTTTTTTTATAGTAATGGGCCACAACTCCAGGCAGAGACAATCAGCTCATACATGGTGTGATTTTCATAATAAGAACAAGGAGAAAGGGCATGATAATTCATTGTAGAAACACATCTTCTTTACTGGAAAAAAAAAGAGCCAATTCTGATGGTAGTTGGTTTAGCTTTATATTGTTCTCATATACAAGGGTGGCACTACTTAATGAATTAGAAGATGTATGTCCAGAAACTAGAGTTGACCCACTCAAAGATGAATTATAGTTCTAGACTCTAAATTGTGGTTATATTTCAGAATGTATTTTACTTTATAGAAGACTTTTTGATCCTATGGATTTGACTGCTAGCTCTTCCTACTATTCTATTCTTCCTAGTACCAGACAACAACTCATTTCCTACCAAGCTCATGCAATGACATAAAGTGTATCTCAAAGATATTGTGAGCTCAGTTCCAGACCACCACAATAAAGCAAATATTGCAATAAAATAAGTCACACCAATTTTTAAATTTCCCAGTGCATATAAAAATTATACTTACATATACTGTGGTCTATGAAGCATGCAATAGCATTTTGTCTAAAAAGCAATGTACATACCTTAATTTAAAATACCTAATTGCTAACTGTCATCTGAGCCTGTAGCAAATCAATCTTTTTGCTGGTGGAGGGTCTTGCCTCCATGTTGATGGCTGCTGACTGATCAGGATGGTGGTTGATGAAGTTTGGGGTGGTTGGCCAAAAAATCTGTTTGGATTTTTCTATAGCATTTGCAGAGTATGTCTCCATCAGACATCCATCGTTTTTTCTGAGCAATGGGTCTCAAGAGTGGGCTTAAACTTTCCATTAAACCATGCTGTAAACAGATGTGCCGTCATCTAGACTTTGTTGTTCCACTTATAGAGCATAGGCAGAGTAGATTAGCATAATTCTTAAGGGCCCCAGAATTTCAGAATGGGAAATGAACAATGACTTCAAGTCACCAGCTACAATGGCCCCAGACAAGAGTATCAGTTGGGCTTTTTGAAGCCAAGCATTGACTTCTCCTCTGTAACTACAGAAGTCCTAGGTGGAGTCTTCTTCCAAAAGAAGACATAGAAAAATTGGTAGCCATCAATTGCTTAATGATCTTTGTTAGCTCTTCTGGATAACTCTTTGGGCCTTCTATATCAGCACTTGCTGCTTCACTTAGCACTTTCTGGAAATGGCAGCTTTCCTGAAACCTCATGAACCAACTTCTCCTAACTTCAAATTTTCCTTCTGCAACTCCCTCACCTCTCTCAACTTTGTAGAACTGAAGAGAATTAGAGCCTTGCTCTGGATTAAGCTTTATAAGCAAATGTTGTGGCTGACTGGACCTTCTATCAACACCACTAAAACTTCCTCCATATAATAAGGCTGTTTTGCTTTCTTATCATTGGTGTGTTCACTGAAGTAGCATTTTAAATTTCCTTTAAGAACTTTTCCTTTGCACACCCAACTTGGCTGATTGGCAAAACAGGACTTGCTTTCGGTTTATCCTGGCTTTGGACATGCCTTCCTCACTAAGTTTAATCTTATTTTTAGATTTTTATTTAAGATAAGAGACATATGACCCTTTCTTTTGTTTGAACACTTAGAGGCCATTGTAGGGTTATTAACTGGCTTCATTTCAATACTGCTGAGTCTTAGGGAATAGAAAGGCCTGAGGAGAGGGAGAGAGATGGGATGGCTGGTTGGTGGACCAGTCAGAACATATATAACAATTAGCAGTTAAGTTAGTTGTCTTATATGGGAGTGACTAATGGTGTTCCCAACAATTACTGTAGTAACATCATGGATCACTGATCACAGTCACCATAACAAATCTCATAACATGAAAAAGTTTGAAATACTGAGATAATTGCATAAATGTTACATAGAAATAAGAAGTGAGCAAATGCTATTGGAAAAACGGTGCCAATAGACTTGCTTGATGCAGGGTTGCCACAAATTTATGTACGTGTGTGTGCATGCTCAGTTGTATCTGACTCTTTGCGACCCCATGGACTGTATAGCCCGCCAGGCTCCTCTGTCCATGGGATTTTCCAGGCAAGATTACTGGGTGGGTTGCCATTTCCTACTCCAGGGATTGAACCCACCTCTCTTGCATCTCCTACATTGGCAGGCAGGTTTTTTACCACCTGCAACTACCAAATCTTACACAAATTTCCATTTGCAAAAAACACAGTCTGCAAAGTGCAATAATATAAAGCACAATAAAATGAGGTCTACCTATGTAGCCATAGAAAACCCAGTTTGAGTCAATTCTGACTCTGTCTGATAGGCTTTGCTAGTGTCCCAACATCTCATTCTCCTCTCCTTCCAGGTATAAAGAAGATGACATAGCCTTACTCTCTGAAGTTAGGTGTGTCCACATGAGTAATTTGGACCAATGAAATATGAGCACAAGAGTCCAAAATACTGAACTGCTTGTACTCAAGGCAGCAAACGCAGAGGCAAACCGGAACCTCCTGGTGAGACACCAGCACCAGAATCGATAGCATCTTGTCAGCCTGTGATCCTGAGTGATGTCTCTGTGGAGCAGACCTACTCCTGACCCTATACCTCCATCTCTAGCTGGCAGGTAAGCAAGAAATCAACCTGTGCTATTTTAAGCCATTGACAGTTTGAGGTTGTTACTTTCTCCAGGATATCCTGACTGCCTCACTAGAGAAGAAAGTATCAGTGTTTCAGCATCTCAGCCTTTCCAGGCTTTATCTTTCCAGAAAGATAACAACTTTCAGGTTATCTGAAGTCTTGGCAAGCATCCCAAGAATCAAAGTGCTCACTGAGGCATTTCCTACAATACTGGCCTTGCCTGTGTTACTGGGTTCATGCCTCAGTTTCCCCTCTGAGTAGTGACCTGACTCTTCAGTAGCCTGGCTCTCTTGGACCCTCCATAACATTGCGATCAATTAGTGGGCTTAAGAACACTTGACATGAGACAAAGAGGCTGAGAACAAAGCAGGAGCCAACAGTCTTCATAAGTGAAGTACATTGGTAGCATAGTCAGACCACTGTGCAAAACAGAAAGTAAAAATTTCCAAATTGAAACAATCTGATGGAATACATGACAACTCAGGATCTTGCCTAAAGGTTGATATGGTTTTTGATGCATATAACTTTTCTGGATTGGGCAGAAGGAGTGATAAGTGTGGACTTTGCTATATCCTCAGCCCTAGGGTGTGTATGGGGCTGTGCTACTAGCTTCGATGATTCTAGCTGAAGGATAAGGAAAGAATAGCTGCATCAGCCAGCGTTCACCAAGAACTGTGTGTGCCTACCAAAAATGCAGGAAGATTTGGACTCTTTCTGTAAGAAGCCCTTATGTTTAGGGTGAGAAGAGTTAATATACATGAAACACTCTGCAAGCATTATTAAACAATAGGTACTTTATTCAGCTTCCATTGATGTGCCTCTAGCTACCGTAGGATTGCAGAGAAGAGAAAGAGGAATCTCTGGGGAAAGTCAAACAATTTTCACACAGAAGGTAAATTTTTATAGGGAGCTTAAAGGAAGGGTGGAAATTGGATAGAGTAAAGGAAAGAATAGAAAAAGAGTGAGTAAGGGCCTTGAAGTACCAAGAGGGAGTTGTGTTAGCAGGAAGTCAGCCAGTGAGAGAACAGGGTGTTGAGCAGTGAAAATAATTTGAGGTTGAGGAGTGAGTGGTTGTCTAGAAGGGAGCGAAACTTGGCAAGCAGAAGAATTGACACTTGCTGGGGGAGAAACTGAAAATCCGTAGAAAATTCACCCAGAAGACACGCTGTGAAATAAACATCTGCTGAAAGTCCAGTCTCAACTTAGACACCAGCCTCATGAAAATGCCTGGCAATTCTAGAAGTCACGCTGCCTGTGGACTGAGCACAGACCTGGGTGTTCAGCCTTTGAACCCACGGTCCTTCCATTCCTGCCCAGACCTCTCGAGCCTCTCTGCAATGTCACCCGCCACGTGTCCGTGGGCACCTCCTGTCACCTACACTCCGACACCATCCCCTGGTCTGAGCAGAGTGACTGTGTCCCGATACTGAGGCTTCAGCAGGTCGGAAGCATATTCTCACCTCGTTAACTCTGGGCCCCTATTCCTGGACACCTAGATTCACCTTTGCACCCTTGTTTGGAGCCCCAGGGCAGCCCAGGTCCTCCTTTAGCTTCCTGCTTTCAGAGAGCAGGCAGAAGGGATGCATACTGGCCTATAGGACCAGAGTTACACGGGGCCCTGAGCACTTTTCAAGTGAGAATCTGCCTCAATTTGTTGTGAAGTTCTTTGGTTTGTTGATTCAAGCCTATAATCTCTAAAACACACATATCTAAGCTCTAGTTCATGAATGCTTTATGTGCTAGACATCATATAATTTAAGAGTTAAAGTGGAAGAATCAAGCAATTTCTTGGCTAATTAATCTTTGCCAATTTGCAAATATCTGAATGTTTTTAGAAATATTTTGATCTAAATTTTCCTGCAAATTTGTGAAGTAGAAATCCCAGACAGTGGTGGCAGATGGTGGACAAAGGGACAAAAGGTTCAGAGAGCTGGGAACATTCGAGTAGCTCTCCTAGGTATGGTGAAGGCTGGGACGTACCCCCCAGACCCCCTCTTTAGCAACAAAGGGCTTATTCCCAAGATGCTTGGAACACTAGCAGCTGACTGCCCCAATTGTCTGTTCTTTCTAGAATTGCCCAAAGTGGAACACAGCTGTCTTTCTCAGGGCTGGGCCCCTTCCTTCCCAGGGGCAGTCTGCACAGTGACCGTGATAGGAGCATAAGTGTCTGGCCCCTCTTGATCCAACTCAGGACAACTTAGAAGGGCCTGCCCACCTGAGGGCCACCAGAACCATGTGGAATACATGAATGCAAGGGGCACCCGCATCACTGAGAAATCAGTGCTGACCAGAGGACATGACGGGAATTACTGTTTTAAACTGCACTCCCTGTTAGCAATGGGGATGCTAGTGAATCAAAGTCAGCTGGTCATATATAATGATTAGAAGAGAGGAGGGTCTAATAATAATGAGCATGCAAGTCAGGAAGGCAACCAGGACAGAGAGCTATGAGCTAACTAGTAGAGCACAGGGTTCCCAGGCTTCCCACACTGTACAAGCAGTCAGAAGGGTGTTGCTGAGTTTATAGACAAGGGAATCAAGGATGAACAATCAAGAGATTGAGCACAGTTGCCTCAATAGAAGTACGACTCCTTGCCCAGTTTCTAGATCTGAGCCCATTGCCTGAAGGAGAGGCCAGGACCTATGAGAAGGACCCTAAAACACCATGGCAAAGGTTGACAATAATTATCCCCCAGCCCTTCCCTAAATGTAACTACCATCATGATTCAAGTAACCACACACTGGAGAAAGGGAAATACCCAGATATTTAAGGACTGCTGGACAGAAAGTCTGTGGTGATATTAATACTTGGGGGCCCAAAGTGGTGATATTGATACGTTGGGGTCATCGTGGCCCCTGTTAGAATGGGAGCATATGGAGACCAGGTAATAAATGGAGCTCCAGCCAGGCTTGGCTCACAATAGGTCTGCTGGGCCAATGGATCCACCCTGTGGTCATTTCCTTGACTGCTGATTGTATAATTGGAAGGGACACACTTGGCAGTTGGGAGAACCCCCATACAGGTGCTCCTTGGACTATAGAGTAGGAGCTATTGCCATGAGGAAGGCCCCCAACCAAGACAGTCAATGACAGATGATACGGTTTTCTATGTGGGAATGGCAAAGAGTAAAGCCACCCCTAAAACCTAAAGCATACACGAGGTGGGGGTCTCTATCCCACCCTCACTTAATTCTCCAGTGTGATTTCTACAAAAAACAGAGGGATCAGGTTGGATGATCCTCAAAACTTCACCAAGTTATAGCCCCAGTTGGAACCATTACACTAGAAGTAATATCTTTCTAGAGCATATTAACACCTTGCTTAATGATCTTAATTAGCTCTTCTGGGTGAAAACACAGCTTTGGGTGCATGGTAGAAGGGCATTGACCTAATAATGAATTAACTCATTTCTGTTTCTATCAACAAGGAGAATTAGAAGCAATTCAAATGGAACTGACAGCAATATACATTTATAGTCTTGCCTCAATTGATGCATACTTCCCACCCTCTCAGTAGAGTCTGAAAAGACCAGGACCCCCTAAGCAGTCTACAGAATATGTATATTCATTATGTCCACAGTGTCGTGCTCATCTACTTGATGAACATCCACTGAATAGCAAGGACATTGGAGACTTTGTGGGAAGAAAGATCAACCTACTGATAGGTAGAGACAGGGAGCAAGGATGAGAATACTAGCTAAAGGAGGGAGAGGAGAAAGAGAAAAACTAGCTAGTGAGAGAGATCTCGAGAGGATGAAATATAAAGCCTTCTGTCAATACCAAACAATCAGGGGCATTCCAGGACATCCCACCCCTTAAAGATACTACTATATCTTATACATCTCACAACCAAGAAGAAAGCACCATGCGTGATAGGAGTCTTTGGGTTTTGGGGAGAGAGCACATTCCTAACTTGAGAATACTCAAGTGACAGGAAGGCTGCCAGCTGTGAGCGGGGCTCAGAGGGAAGGACATGCAGCAGGTTCAGAGTGTGGTACGAGCAGCCTGCCGCTTAATCTAGTTGACCCAGAGGATCTTATGCTCAAAAAGGATGTTGTGCAGAATGTATGGCAACCCCGCAGGAGAATCATAATATAGAACTCTAAGCTTTTGGAGCAAGGGCATGCCGTCCATGACAGAGAACTACACACAATTCGAAAGAGGACTCCTTGCAAGCTGCTGGACCCTGGTAGAGATGGATCGTCTGATTATGATACTAAGGGATCATGCAGCCAGAGCTCCCCATTATGGAGGGTCTATCAGACCCACCAAGTCACAAAGTTGGTCAGGCACAAAAGCCATCAGTTGCAAGATAGAAATAGGACATCCAGGATCAGGCATGGGCAGGGCCAGAAGGTGAAAACTACAGAAGCCCGTGTCATCCACCACTGTTGTACTTAACCTTAGCTAATGTCTCTGACCAGATGGGAGGCCCCTTATAACTACCTGATGAAGGCAGGAAAGAGCCAAGCTTGATTTATGGATGGCTTGGTGTCAGAGTACAAGTTGAAAATGGACTCCTAATGAGCTGCAGTCACATGAAGTGGTGGCCTGCAGAAATGAGGGGAGATCCTACTAATGGGCAAAGCTTTAGGTGGTATATCTGATCATAAACTGTGTATGGAAAGAGAAGTCAGCCAAAGTAAGAATTTTCTAGACTCCTGAGTAACAGTGAATGGCTTGGCTGGATAGGGATGTAACACCAAGATGTTTGCAATATCAGAAACAAACAAACAAAAATCTGAGAAAGGAGCATGTTGATGAATCTATTAAGAGTGGGTGTGAAACATGAAAATCTTTTCATGTTAATGCCCATAAGAGAGTAAACACCATGGAATAAATAGACAACTAAACAACCAACTATTCATAATAACTGAGCCAGTTGATATCAGCCAGCCTCCATCATTACCCACTCTAATCCTGGTGTGATGGGCTCATGAATAAAATAGCCACTGTGACAGAGATAGAGGGCATACTGGGGTTCCTACTCACCAAAGCCAACTTAGTTATTGCCACTGCCAAATGTTTAATCTGACGCACAAAGACCAAGGCTGAACCCATCCCTCAAGGAGATCAACCAGCCACTTGGTGGTAAATTGATCAAAGGGGATCCCTTTCACCCTGGATATGGCAATTCTTGACTGAAATCAACATATATCCTATTTGCAAGGCTTTGACCTGTTGACTGCAAATGTTTAATCTACCAACATTCATGTAATATGTCACTTATTATCCACTTAAAATCCACTGAATGTTACCTCTGACTTTGGGACCCACTTTACAGAAGAGGAGGTATGGCAGTGGGCATACACATTGGTTCTATTAAATATCATCACACACAGAATCTATAGACCTGATCAAGCAATGAAATGGTTTTTTGAGGGCACAGTGAAAGTGCTAGTTTAGAGATGAAACCTGCAAGAATCAGGTGCCATCCTACAGGATAAGACATACGTCTTTAATCAACAACCATCATATGTTGTTGTTGGGGACCAAGAAGTGGAAGGCGAAGTGGCCCTGCTCACCATCACTCCTACTGGCCCACTTGAGAAATCTGAATTCTCCATCTCCACAACTTTAGGTTTCATGGGGCTAGAAGTCAGAGAAGGCAATGGCAAGCCACTCAGTACTCTTGCCTAGAAAATCCCATGGACGGAGGAGCCTGGTAGGCTGCAGTCCATGGGGTCGCAAAGAGTCGGACACGACTGGAGCAACTTAGCAGCAGCAGCAGCAGCAGAAGTCATGGTTCCCAGAGAGAGGGAGGGGTCCCCGGCTTTGGACCAGAGAGTCACCTGATAATCACATAGGTTATCCAGTGATTCCCAGCAACGTCCAGTGATACCCAGTAATAGCCAATAATGTCAGGCAAGTCCCCGAGGAATCCACATGTAACTGAATTGCTTAGAGTAGAAGCCTCTTGTGATTAATTTCTTGGGAGCTTTGAAGGCAGCCCTAAAGGAGCATTAGAGACAGGCTTGCAGTCAGATATTCAGAAGTATGAGTACACCTGGGTCCCTCTCCTTTCAGAGAGCCTCCCTACGAGCATACTTGGGAAAAGAAGATCAGGGCTTCCTCACAGGTTCATGAATGGGTTATACAGGTGTGCAGGGAGGGGATCTTGCTCCCTGAGCCTGAGGGCAGCTGGGTGGGGTCTGTGGCAGCCAGAGAGAACCTCCAGCAAAAAGCAGCCTTTTCCAGATCTCCTCATTAGGTTGCTGCTGCTGCTCCTAAGTTGCTCAGTCATGTCCGACTCTTCGAGACCCCATGGACTGCAGCCTACCAGGCTCCTCCATCTGTGGGATTTTCCAGGCAAAAGTACTGGAGTGGGGTGCCATCCCCTTCTCCCCTCATTAGGTTACCCTCATGAAAAACTCGACATGCATCTGAATGGAAGAAGGGAGGGTATGGGAAGCCAGATGAGTCTTGTTTTGATGCTGCTGACTTATGCATGAATGGATCAATGTGTGAATGTTCTGGATTTTATTTAGATTTCCTTACATAATTCTCTATAGAACTGTATTGTTTCTCTTTTCCATGGCCAGTTAAATTGGCCATCAGATCTTACTATAAGGAAAAACTCACCTGGAAGAGCGTCACCTGGCTAAGTGAAGATACTTGAGCAGAAGTGCTGAGTCAGTTTAGAGCTGGTCCTCACTCAGGCGGGCACTCTCCCTTGCTGGGATGAAGGGCTATTGTGCCCAACAAATGAGAAAACATCTTCTTCTCTCATACTATTTGCCCTTGAGGTATAACTAACATACTATTGAATCTTCCCAAGCATCCTTCTTCCCACCCACCTCCCTTGATGGTACCATATGCTTTCATCTTAGAAAGAAATGCTGGGTTTTTTTTTTCTTTCCCTTTGTTCCTTTGTTCACTGCAGGGCAGTGTCAGACAGCACGTCTATCCAGGGAGTGAGACTCAAGGAGACTGTAGGGGAGAGGCATTGTTTCTGGCAGGAAGCCATGCTTGCTGAGCTCGTGGTCTACCTGGGTCCTCCGTCATGGCCTTGGGCAGGCCACTTGACCTGGGCCTCAGAGGGATTCAGTCATTAATGTAGAGCAGCTGGTGGCTTAGGGTGAGCTATTCTGATACCCAAAGAGAAAAGAAGCCTTGTGATTACCCAGAACGGATGCTGTGACAGGCTCATGCGGAACTCCTCAATTCAGAATAGGAAGTTTCTCACTTCTTTGTGTGAGTTTTCTCTGGTGTTTGCGTCAGAAGCAAATACAGGCAAAGTCACACTGGTTCCTCCAGTCTTACTAGCGTTGGCTCTGGGGGCAAAACAGTGACAGTTCCCGATTTTCATCTCAAAACCAGTGTGCCGACTGCTTGTCTTCCCGCTGCTGGGAGGCAGGCTAGCGGGGGGCAGGATGCTAAAGGGTCTTTTGTGTTTATCACCTCTTGCTTTTTATGATAACTTTATGTGGCCTTTCCCAGCTACTGAATTCGTACAGATCAGGACAAGGTCTCTTTGCTTCTACTTTTCTCCTTTATAACAGCAAGCAGATTCTCCTGAGACCGGAAACATTTGTTTTCTCAGCCCACTAACTCCAACTACAGTACATTTCCTCCTTATCATCACTATTTAGTCTGTAATTATTCCAGTCTACTAACTCCCACAGAGGTTGGGGATAGCCGTGGCTAAATTGCATAAATCGCTGATTTTGGGTCCTTCATTGTCATTAATAAACGCAGGATATGGGAGTCCCTAGAGGTCCAGCTCCTCAAATTTGATGAATGCTTATGTTTACCATCCAGGGACAGAAACAGAAGCTATTGGCAAGGACTTTGCCATGAAGATCAGAAGTTTCATTTAATCTATCACGACTGCAGGTTCTGTTTATTCTCTTGTTGTCAAATGGCTAATGATAAGCTGATTTCACTAAGTTATGAGAATGACATCTAAAACAATGAAGAAGTGAAATTCTATTCAGGTACAATCCACCTCTTCCCAAAGTTATAGATCACCAGATCTCAAGTTACCCTGATGTTTGGCTCTACAGAGAATTGAAAGGAATCAACCTAAAACACAGTTGCTAAAAATAGCCCCTCCCACAATATGTTCATTTAACCTTATATATGAAAGTTGGTTCATTGAATGGCCAGTGAGCATCACCAATTGTTGGTGGCAGCAAAGGGGATGAGGTGACCTTTGGAGTTTTCCCTCAGTCTCAATTAGAAATCACACTGGCCTGCAGAGGTGACTAAGCTCTGTATGATTAGATGTGCATATGTAGAAGTTCTAGAAGGAGTGCTCAACAGTCATCTTCATCATCAGCCAGTCAACACACAAATTGCATTAAAGCCCTGGATACAGAGAACAAGGAAGTCAAGAGCTACACAACACCCTGGATGCTTTAGAAGCATTTATCCTGCAGGAAGCTGTGTACTTTTCTTGTGGGTCTTAAGGGAACTCATTGGCTAGAAATCTAGCTGTTTTGGATATTAGGACATTGTAGTACACGATGGCAGGGGCCTGGGCTGTTGCTTGGCTTTACACTGGTGATCTATAGTGGGAAGAAGGTAGCCTAGGGAGCCCCTGTAGGGCTCCATAGAAGTCATTTACATACGGTCTTTAGAAGTGTCCCTCTCTCACCAGCCCTTGGGGACAAGACAGATGGCAAACAGAGAAGGCTCAGGGAACCCCAACATCTGGCCAAATGGTTCCACATAAGGAAAGAAAGTTAAATCTCTTTGATTCGAGTAGGTACACACTCCTCCAGGACCTCTATCCTCTCTGCTTCAGGAACAATGCTCTTAAAGTTTTAGAGAGATTTTTGAACCCATTCAAAACCCAAGAATAGCTATCTCGGTAGAAAGAACTTATTAATCAGAGATTTACATAAGTGAAGCAAGTCAGTACGAGAAGAGACTCTGGGAGGAAGAAATGGGATAAAGAGAAAAGGGAGAGAATAAATAAATAGTTCAAATAAGAGTTTGACTTTATTTCCCATCGTGTACTTTTCCTAAACCAAGATTTTTATATATTGCATCTATCGATATGAACTGGTTAAAAAATAAAGGAGAAGAGATCCTTAAATAAATAGTAAAGCTAATAGAGACCCAGGGACAGATCCTTCTCTCAAATGCACAGCTTGCTGCTCCACATATAGTATCTTGAAAAATCTTTACTGCCTTCAAAGATACAGCCCTTGGCACTAAGCACCATGCCTCCAAGTTTAGAATGTGGACCTCCATATTTATGTTCCCCAGATGGTGGAATTTATAAATGCACCATGGGGTGCTATTGAAATTAATAATTTAATTCATTTCCGTGATTGTGCCGTGATTGCTAGTCATTATGGCAGTAGCAGTTAGCAGAGTCTCTCAGTTCTGGGATGTAGCTGAAGGGTAATCTCAGTGAGAGTAATTCCTCTGTCATCCTATTTCAAATGCAGTCAGTCCCTTCTGAATGGGGAATAGCCAAAAGTTTCTGGAATGGAAATGAAGGCAGCATCAACCTAGTTAGATGAAAATGGCTTCAATTTATGCGATTTCAGAAGTTTGAAAGCAGTCCTCTAAGGACCAGTGAAATGATCTGTGATTGTTTAGCTTGGAGAAGGAACAGATACGAAGAGACCCCAAGCACTGTCTCCAAACACACAAATCTCTCACTCTCTGTCTGTGGACAATCTACGTCCAAATGCTTGAGAATTAACTGCACTTTTACTTTCTATTCCCACTTGCCTGCTTAGCAAGGGAATATACTGGCAGCTGGACTACGTGACTTTTGAAGTCCCTTCCAGAGATTCTCAGAGATTCCCCGAGTCAACGGTGGGGTGGAGGGAATAGTGGAATAACAGCTCTGTATTTCCTCAAGGGAAGTCCTTACTTCTCTCAGCCTAATGATCTGGAAGCCTAAATGGGCAAGGGGGAACATTATTGGGCACAGGCACACATAAATCTGGCCAATGTAAGCCCACTGGAATTTTGAACCCAGGAGGCTGTATGTAACTGCCTTGGATTTATAAAGTAGCTCTTTTTCTTTGAGAAACTTAAATCCATTTCCATATTCCCCTCATTATCCTCAAAGGTTTTGTTAATCACAGAAGTAAGGCCTGACTTCGAGATCCTCATTCAATAGCTAAAGGAAATAATCCCTCAAAACATGGGATATAGATTCTGCTACCTTAACTCCTCGCGTTGGCTCCATCCATTTGATTTGGCCTTTGGACGACTCTATTTCTGCCCAATCAGCAGAGCCTGGATGAATGGGAAAAAAAAGGCAAAATGATTTCTTACATCATTTCCACGGGCAATAACCCCGCAGGGGGCCCAAGCTCAGACTCTGCCCTCCACTGCATCCAAGAGCGGGAAGGGTCAGCTGGGAAACAGAAAGCAGATGAACACGGCTACTCCCACCTCCCAAGAGGAGGACTGGAAACCAGCAACTCCATAAAGACCCCACCCCTCTTCTCCTTCACTTCACACTCGTGTCTCATGTGGGCCAAGGAGCTCTCAGGAGAGACCCAGGACACAGAAACATAACCCCCCTTTTGTCCCAACCTGGTTTCAAGGAAAATTTCAAAAAGACTTTGGGTTTGGGAAAATGGCAACAAAAATTTGCCCTATAGTTATTGCTTTTCAGCAACTACCCAGTAAATGTCTCTGAGGAGCTAAGCACGTGGTGACTACAAGCAGGACATCCCAGAAATTGTTCTGAGAGGCAGTGGTAAGCATTCCACGCTAAATGTCCAGGACTCCTTCTTTACCTCCCTGAGCGTCTCACCTCTTGCTTTCCTGACAGTTTGGACCTCTTCAGTAGTACCTCTCACACTGTGTTTAGACTGCAGGCTCTGAGAGAGTGTGCCTGTGCAGCTCCATAGCTGTCCCCATGACACCAGCACAGGGATTTCATGTAGGGGAATGTTGGGAGATGCGACTGAATCGAATTCATCTGATTAGTGGAAACAGTAGGTACCACTGAAGGGCAGGTGGTAGAATTTGCTCTGTAATAAATCCCCTACATAGTGAATTCCATTCCAAGAGTTCATTCCTAAGCCTAATTTGTTCATAAGTCCAACAAAATTAGCGTAGGTACCCAACTAATGCAATCAACTATGTAGGACTTTACTGAAATAGGTTTATAATATTTTTCACATGAATAATACATAAAAAACAAACACAAAAATTAAAGGAAACTTTTAACCTTACAGTACAGTACCTTGAAAAGTTACAGTAGTACAGTACAACAGCTGACATACGGGGCAAGAAGAGTTACTGACTGGAGGAGAGGAGGTGGGAGACGGTAGAGCTGAAGGAGAATCAGCAATGGGAGACGGAGGGCAAGCTGCAATTTCACTCATGCCCGACATTGATGAGTGCATGTTCTCATCCTTGAAAACTCACAACTTGAGTGCATGTTCTCATCCTTGAAAACTCACAACTTGAAGATTTGTATGCAGGGGACTTACTGTATTTTTTTTTTTGGGGGGGTCATGAAAAGAAGAGGTAAGGAGAACCCAAACTCCTTAAGTATACTGCACCTTACTTATGTGACAAAAGAGAATGAAGTTAAGGTGGCATTCTTAGAGATGCAGGATCTGCTCTACTTAACAACACTGAGGCCACTGAGGGATGAGGGGGAGACTCGGAGCCACTGGTTTTGTCTTCTCTTCCCATTGCTCTCATGCAGTCATGGCTGCTGTCGGTGACATTTCACAGGTCGTTGATTCCTCTTGAAAACGCTTTCCAGTGACCTGGCAAAAGCACGTAGAAGACAGACCCTTGGACGAAAAGTCCAGTGAATCAGGTCCTAATTCCAGCACTTTCCCCAACCTGCCGTGTGAACTTGGGCAAATCTTGAGTTGCCCTTGTTTTCAGTCTCCTCTTTAAGAGTACCATCATGGAAGGAGAGTGGGCCTGGGGGTTAAATGACCATGAGTTTAAACACCACGGCTTGCTTTTATAAGTTATGTGACTGAGCAAGTTAATTCTCTCTTAGTCTCTAGTTCTTCATTTCTAACACAAGGATAGCATATCCTAATATAAAACTTTAAGGGCTTGCCTCATAGCTCAGTTGGTAAAGAATCTGCCTGCAATGTAGGAGACCCCAGTTCAATTCCTGGGTCAGGAAGATTTGCTGAAGAAGGGATAGGCTACCCACTCCAGTATTCTTGGGCTTCCCTTGTGGCTCACAAGAATCTGCCTGCAATGTGGGAGACCTGGGTTCGATCCCTGGGTTGGGAAGTTTCCCTGGAGAAGGGAAAGGCTACCCATTCCAGCATTCTAGCCTGGAGAATTCCATGGACTGTATAGGCCATGGGGTTGCAAAGAGTTGGACACGACTGAGCGACTTTCACTTTCAGGGAGGAGCTTTGCTGCTGCTGCTGCTAAGTCGCTTCAGTCGTGTCCGACTCTGTGCAACCCCATAGGTGGCAACTTACCAGGCTCCCCTGTCCCTGGGACTCTCCAGGCAAGAACACGAAGTGGGTTGCCATTTCCTTCTCCAATGCATGAAAGTGAAAAGAGAAAGTGAAGTTGCTCAGTCATGTCCGACTCTTCGTGACCCCATAGACTGCAGCCTACCAGGCTCCTCTGTCCATGGGATTTTCCAGGCAAGAGTATTGGAGTGGGGCGCCATTGCCTTCTCTGGGAGGAGCTTTAAATGAGCTCATACATGTAAAACACTTAGCCAAATACCTGCATAAACTAGGCAGCCATATATGTTATTTGCTTCATTTCTATAAAATGTGTGTTATAGGCTGAATGTTTATATTCCCTGCAAAATTCATACATGGAAATCTAATGCCCAATGTGATGGCATTAGGAGGTGGAGCTTTGGGAGGTAATTAGGTCACAAGAGTGGAGGACTCACCAATGGAGTTAGTGCCCTTATAAAAGAGCCTCCAGAAAGTTCCCTCACTCCTTCTACCCTGTGAGGACATGCTGAAGAAGTCAGCCCTCTGCAACCTGGAAGAAAACTTCACTAGAACCCAACCATGCTGGCACACTGATCCTGGATTTTCAGCTTCCAGAATCTTGAGCAAAATAAGTTTCTATTGTTTGTAAGCCACCAGGTCTGGGCAGTTTTGTTATAGCAGAATAAGACAATGGGGTTTCATCTCCTCCTTGTCAAGTTGTTCTAAGGATCAATCTGGATTATAAACAATAAAGTTCCTGAAAACTGAAAAACACCTTGCATTTGTATTCACATGGGAACAAGAGAAGCAGCACATAAATACTGGGTTGGTGAGGAAGTTTCATAGTCTTATGGAAAAACCCAAATAAACTTTCTGGCCAATCCAGTATCTAGTTACTACTGTATTATGCTCCAATATCCAAAGAAAAGTATCTAGTGTTTTCAAAGTATTTTTAAAACAAGTTTTAAGATGGAAACCAACATGAATTGTTTTTTATTATAAGAAGCCATTTGTAGGGGTGTGTAGGGAGAGGAAAGGAAACCCCAAGTGTGATAAGATGTGGAATGATGACAGAAGTGGCTCTAATTTACACCCAGATCCTGGCTCATCTGTAAAGTGAGTTCCAATCCAAACTAAACGTGTCAGAATAGGGGGATTGTTCCAACTTCAGTCAATCTTGAGTGCTTCATGCTCACTGAAGACCATATGAAGATGGGTAATGGCTAGAGGTCTTTTTTAGAAATTCCTGCTGAGGGTGCCAGGCATCTAAAAACACCTTGGCCACTCTACTTCAGTAGCACAACTCTTTCCAAACTCTGATGCAGGGAGCACTTTTCCACAGAAAGTTTATAGTGCTCTGGAGTCAGCTATGTTTAGGAAAATCTTCACCCCTGTCTCAGATATTCATAGCAAATATTGGTAGAGTAAAGCTTCTGAGAAGTCTTGCAGAATGAAGCACATTTGTTTAACTCGGAATTTCCCCAACTAATTAGACCGTAAGACTTTCCCCCTTTCCTCTGCAAAGTCACAATTCATAGCTGCTAGAACAATGTTCTGTACAAATATAAATGCAATGAGAGATCTGTCCCCCCACCATGGACCCCACTCTGCTGTACCATGGCCACAGACAGTCTGCCACAGAGCAAGGTTGGTGAGAAACAGCTTCAAGATCTTTGCTGGAAAACTGTGCATATTCTCCCATCAGTGTTGTAGAAACAGGATGTCACTTGGAGGAGCAGAGGTTATAGATGTATATTTCAATATAGCAAATATTCACCACGACATAGCCACTGCAGAGGGTCTTGGGCAAGGGACACATATGTAGTCCCATCCAGTGCCAGGGAACGTTTCATTCTCAGATGGAGACACAAGCAAAGAGGGATATGCAGAGGGAGAAACCCAAGGCACTGCCCTCATTCCGGAACGATACAGCAAATGCACTGAAGGTCAACCCACACCCCCTGCTCTCCCTCCCCTGCTCAAAGCTGTTTCAGATCCAAAGAGCAGAGCTAAACTTACCATTGAGAGAAATCTGGCATCTTAAAGGTGGTTATACAGTTTTCTAAATTCACTCTCTGAACATGGTTCTAGCAGAAGTTTAATCAAGTAGTAAAAAATCATATAGGGTAATGGACACAGGTTTCACATCCTTTTTTCCCAGTGCCCTGTGCACACGCACACACACACACACACACACTTATTCTTTTATTTATTTTCCTCCACTATTCAGATTCATTGGCATCATCCTTTCCTCCCAGCGATGATCTACTCCATTGTCTTCTTGCCACAATCCAAGACAATTGTTTCTTATCCACAGTGTGCCAGGCACTGACTTAGAGTCATCCGTTCTCGGGGTCATCTTAGAGCACAGTCATCTTGGACTCTGCCTTCATGCCCAGTATTTAACTGATCACAAAATGCCATCGTTTCTACCTCTGAAATATCACACATTATTACTAGCTCTACCTCCTTACTGTCCTCCCACACTCCTTCTTCAGGTCTTCATCATTTCTCACCCAGAAAAATGCAGTCGCCGGATGTATCTTCCTGCCTCCAGCATCATCCCCTTCCACACTTGGGCAGCCAAAGATCTGATCATGAACTAATGATGTTCTGCATTATCTACAGAAAATGGCCTCAACGTTAGACAGCAAAATGAAGAGCCCTTCACAGTCTGGCCCCTCATTACCTTTACAATCCAAGTTTTTCAGAGCACCTGTCATCTCCCTTACCTCCATCATATCTCCCCCAGCAACAATTGAGTCTCATTCATTATTCTTAGTATATAATGCTGCTGCTGCTGCTGCTAAGTCGCTTCAGTCATGTCCGACTCTGTGCGACCCCATAGACAGTAGCCCACCAAGCTCCCTCCATCCCTGGGATTCTCCAGGCAAGAACACTGGCGTGGGTTGCCATTTCCTTCTCCAATGCATGAAAGTGAAAAGTGAAAGTGAAGTCGCTCAGTTGTGTCTGACTCTTAGTGACCCCATGGACTGCAGCCCACCAGGCTCCTCCATCCATGGGATTTTCCAGGCAAGAGTACTGAGTATATAATGCTAGGTCTGGCACAAAGCAGGTGCTTAACAAATGTATGTCAAATGATATGTGGTATAGATGTACAGATGAAAAAGTAAACGTATTAGTGTACTACTGCAGCTGTAAAAATTTACCACAAATTTAGTGGTTTGAAACAACACAGAGTTATTATATTCTAGCTCTAGAAGTCAGAAGTCTAAAGTGGGTCAACAGATTGCATTCTGGGGCTTCCAAGGAAGACCCTGTTTCCTTGTCTCTTCCAGCTTCCAGAGGCCTGCGTTCCTTGACTTACAGCCCCTTCCTCTCTCTTCACATCACTCTAAACTCTGCTTGTTGCTGCTGCTAAGTCTCTTCAGTCGTGTCCGACTCTGTGCGACCCTATGGACTGTAGTCCACCAGGCTCCTCTGTGCGTGGGATTCTCCAGGCAAGAATACTATAGTGGGTTGCCATTTCCTTCTCCAAAACTCTGCTTCCATCATCCTATATCCTTCTCTCTAGATCTCTGACTATAACACTCCTGTACCCTTCTTATAAAGACCTCTGTGATTATATCATAAAGCCTTTCTGGATAATCATAATAATCTCCCCATCTCCAATGCTACAATTCAATCATATGCAAAGTTCCTCTTAACATGTAAGGTAACAATATCCATCAGTTTTGGAGATGAGGATGTGAATGTCTTGGGGTGGGAGTCATTATTCGGCTTTCAACAGTGAACCAATAGATTAAAAAAAAAAACAAACAAGGAGTATCATAGTAGTATAAGCTGCCAGGGAAAGTTATACAAAGGGAAATCTAAACTCTGCCTAGAAATCAAGGAAAAGTTTCAGCAAGAGACTGGTGCTTGAATTGAGTTTGAAACATACACAGGAGTTTTAAAGGGACAAAGGAAGGCAGCCCTGCCAAGTGGAAGAAACAGCATAACCAAAAGCATGGGGACAGGGCTGGGGCCTGATACGATGGAAGCGTAGGTTTCAAGCTCAGGGGACGATGAAAGGGAGAGTGGACTGGAGGGCAAGGTCTTACATGCCACGCTAAAGGATTTTGGAATTTAATCTGAGGTATGTGTGAAATCACTTGGGAAGCAAGTTGGGGATATGACACAGTTATGTTCTAGAACAGTACTATCCAATAGAACTTTCAGCAGTGAGGCAAATACTCTGGATCTACAGTCTTCAATGGGCCACCATGAGCCACACAGACTGCTGAGCACTTAAAATGTAGCCAGGGTAACTGAGGAGCTAGATTTTCCAGTTTTATTTAGTTTTAATTTATTTAAACGTAAATAGCTCTACGTGGCTAGTGGCTACCATATTGAACGACACTGTTCTGGGACGATCATCTGGAGGAGGGATGGAAGGTGATTTGTAGATAATTTATGAGAAACTAAGGGCAGGGAACCCAGAAGGCACCTGCCCAGATGATATGTGAACACTACCTGAACTCAAACCCAGGCAGCAGTGATGACAGTTGGTACAGAGATTAGACGGAGAAGGCGATGGCACCCACTCCAGCACTCTTGCCTGGAAAATCCCATGGGTGGAGGAGCCTGGTAGGCTGCAGTCCATGGGGTCGCTAAGAGTCGCACATAACTGAGCGACTTCCCTTTCACTTTTCACTTTCACGCATTGGAGAAGGAAATGGCAACCCACTCCAGTGTTCTTGCCTGGAGAATCCCAGGGCCGGGGAGCCTGGTGGGCTGCCGTCTATGGGGTCGCACAGAGTCAGACACGACTGAAGTGACTTAGCAGCAGCAGCAGCAGCAGCAGAGAGGTTAGAGAGGGTTGCCGTACTAGGAGGATTTGATTGATTGAACGTAGGTAAGTCAAGTCTAGGATGAATCTCGGTTTTTAACTTGGGTGGCTGGATGGTGATATTCACCCAGCAAAAGGAGTAGAGTTTAAAAGTTAAGATGATAATTTTAATTTAAGGTTGTTATTAAATGGAGACATTCTGAAATGAATGTTGAGAGCTCATGAGGGGCAGATCTGGGCTGAAGGTGCTGCTCTGGATACTATCGGCACACAGGTGAGGGTTGAACGCCTGGGTGTGGATGGTTTTGCTCAGGAGGAGTAAATAGCCTAGAAAAGCTGAAGGCATAAGACAGATCCTCAGGGAGCACCAGCATAGGCTGAGAAGAATGGATTCACGAGCTCTGAGGAAAACTAGGAGAAAGAGGGGCTTGGACTCTGAAGGAGGAAGAAGTCAAGAAGCAAATGATGGAGTTTTCTCATAGAAGTCAAGTGTAATAGTGACAGAAAAGTTGTCAGGGGATTTGAGACAGATAACTTAGCAAGAGCAGTTCCAGCAGAGTGCAGATGGGAGTCTAGGGGCAATTGGAAGCTGGAGGAGTCATGAGTAATTGTGAGGAAAAGGGCAAGGGCCTTGTTGTAGACCATAAGCATTAATTCTTGTCTCAATGAGCTTGACTGAGAGAAAGAGAAGGCGACCAGAGGGTAAAGGGGATACAAAGGAAAAGATGGGTGAGCTTGGCTCCCATTTACATGCAGAAGACACAGAGCCTAAAGATTGAGGGGAGGCTAAAAACACTGGAGAGGGAAAAAGGGGCTGGGTAACACTGCCTGGTGTCCCAGCCAAGCAGTCTGTGCTTTAGTTCTCCATAAGATAAAAGCATAACATGTATGGATGTGAGAGTTGGACTGTGAAGAAGGCTGAGCACTGAAGAATTGATGCTTTTGAACTGTGGTGTTGGAGAAGACTCTTGAGAGTCCCTTGGACTGCAAGGAGATCCAACCAGTCCATCCTAAAGGAGATCAGCCCTAGGATTTCTTTGGAAGGAATGATGCTAAAGCTGAAACTCCAGTACTTTGGCCATCTCATGCGAAGAGTTGACTCATTGGAAAAGACCCTGATGCTGGGAAAGATTGAGGGCAGGAGGAGAAGGGGACGACAGAGGATGAGATGGTTGGATGGGATCACTGACTCGATGGATGTGAGTCTCAGTGAACTCTAGGAGTTGGTGATGGACAGGGAGGCCTGGCGTGCTCGATTCATGGGGTCGCAAAGAGTCGGACATGACTGAGCGACTGAACTGATGATAAAAGCACACAAAAACACAGATGTGTAGATTGTGTTTTAAAAATCTCACTTGAAAAAATAATTAATGTGCATAACTAGTACAGTCTAATGTAAAATATAAGGTATAACATAGATTTTTATCAGTGTGCTTTCCCCGTCAGGCCATGTTTGGTCCACAAATTTAATTAAAGAGCGTCTGGTATTTCTGTCAAAACCTCTGACACATCAGAAATGTGTCTCTGATAGAGCAAGGTCTCTGCATCTCAGAGAATATGCTCCTTGCCATTTGGGGCACTACGGTCTGAAGGACCTTCTTTCCAGAGGCTTCAGAGGAGACTTTATGGGAGCAAAGGGCCAAAAGTGTAAGATCACGCTCAACTTGCCCCTCAGGTTCCCCACTGCCCCACTACCGCTACCCTCCACACACTCTCTCTCACACACACACACACACACACACACACACACTTATACAGATGCAACTGTTTTACATAAGGATAGCAGTCTTAGTCTGTTCTGGCTACGAAAAATACCATAGATGGGGTGACTTACGGATGACAGCAAATGATTTCTTCCAGCTCTGGTGACTGGCTGGCCTCCTGATTCATACACGGCTGTCCTCTGCACATACACAGCAGAAGGGTCTCTCTGGAGCCCAGGAGCCGCAACTACAGAAGCCCCCTCACCCTGGAGCCTGTGCTCCGCAACAAGCGAAGCCACCGCAATGAGAAGCCCGCTCACCTCAACGAGAGAGGAGGTCCCGTCCGCCACAACTAGAGAAAAGCCTGTGCAGCCACAAAGACCCAGCACAGCCAATAAAATTAAAAAAATAAATAATAGAGTCACAGGAACTGATAAGAAGAAAAAGTCAGGGAGAAAGAGAAGATGGAAATGCAGAAAATACAGTGGTGCCTGCAGGAAGGAGATGGAAAGTGATACTCATGACACTTGAGGGGAAAGAAGGTGAGGAGGAGGCTGCAGAAAAGGCCAATGCAACTGTGTGCTGCTGCTCCCTGAAACCTTCTCATATCCTTACATCATCGGCCTGTGCGTGCTCATTCAATTGAGTCTGACTCTTTGTGATGCCATGGATTATATAGCCCACCAGGCTCCTCTGTCCATGGGATTCTCCATGCAAGAATATTGGAGTGGGTTGCCATTTCCTTCTCCAGAGGATCTTCCCGACCCAGGGATTGAACCCAGGTCTCCTGCATTGCAAGTGGATTCTTTACCAATAAGCCAGCAGGCTTAGTTATCAGCAGGCTATAGTCCCAGTCAAATGCTGGGGTTGAAAATCTGTTCAGTGCTAATGGGACTTTAGTGGGAGATTTCTTTCGTGGCACTCCAAATGGTGCCTGCCTCAGTTCAGTTCAGTCACTCAGTCATGTCCAACTCTTTGCAACCCCATGGACTGCAGCATACCAGGCTTCCCTGTCCATCACCAACTCCCGGAGCCTGCTAAACTCATGTCCATTGAGTCGGTGATACCATCCGACCATCTTATCCTCTGTCGTCCCCTTCTCCTCCTGTCTTCAATCTTTCCCAGCATCAGGGTCTTTTCCAATGAGTCATTTCTTTGCATCAGGTGGCCATCAGCTTCAGCATCAGTCCATCCAATGAATATTTAGGACTGATTTCCTTTAGGATGCACTGGTTGGATTTCCTTGCAGTCCAAAGGACTCTCAAGAGTCTTCTCCAACACCACAGTTCAAAAGCACCAATGTGCCTGGCCAGGTGCCTGCCTGGCCCTGTCTATTTATTAATGCCTGTTGGTTAACACTGAAAGAAAAGACAGAGGACCTTGCAAATGGCATAGCCAACGTGTCTTCCTGAGCCTCCAAGGAAGAGAGAACTTCCAAAATAGCTCAGATCTTTCTCTACAAAAAGCTAGCCAATAAGAGAGAAAGAAGAAACTTCAAGCTGGAAGAGAAATTTTAGGTTACTTATTTTCAGATAAGGAATATGTGGCTCAGAGATGCATTATTAATGAATGGCCCAAAGAAATAAAAGAGAGACCAGGTCTCCCGACTCCCACCTCACTCCCTTTCCATCTTCTTGGAGGTTGTCAGAGTGGGTTCCCTGGAGGCATCCTGGAGAAAAGAGTGGAAGAAAGCCCAGTCCAGTGAGCAGACTCTGATTTCCCAACCCCTTCAACCACATTCAAACATAGTCATTCCTTGTTGTCTCCCCTAAACACACACACACACACACACACACACACATGACTTCTGCACAATATTTCATTTGAAGCAAATTTCTGTTCCTAAAACTAAGTTTAAAAAACACTGCCTTATACCATACTTCTATTTATTTATGTTTTATGTACAGCAAGAAACTAGGCCTTGTTTTAAAGACTTATTGCCAAATACAGAAGGCTTTTTTTTTTCAGTATGAATATGATATAGAACTGATGAGGGTGAGTGGAAAGTGAATTTATGCAGCAAGATTCGCATGTTGCAGATATACGGTTCACAGAAGAGTGTTTAACAGTAGTTCTCAAACTTCTTTGTACATCGAGATCACCTGGAGAGCTTGTTAAAGTACACATCTCAGGCTCCACACCAGCATCTCTGATGCAGAAAGGAGGGAGTGGAGACCAAGAATTTTCAACAAGTTTCTAAGATGCGGCCGATGCTGCTGGTCCGGAGGCCACACTTTGTAGAACACCGACGCTGAAGAGAAGCTGCTTCTAGAGGAGGTGCTCACTTCCATCTAGATGCTTCCAACTGAACTTCCAGTGCACAGCAAGAACTTCTTTCTGAGGTAGTATTAATTCAATTGGCGAAAATAATGTCTGAGACTTTTTAAGGTACGGGAAAATGCTTATGTTATAATGTCGAATAAAAAAGAATATGATTTCAATGAGAAAAGAGAATAGGAAAGAAAGTGAAATTTGCTAATTAATTTCCTTGCTGCACAAAGCAAACTTTATTTGATCTCTAGACGTTATGTAGATACAGTAGTTGGTGATTGGTGTGGGAATAAATGCTTATATCTATATGTGTATCAGAGCTATTCATCCATTTAAAAACTATTCATAAACATTGGGGTCTGAGGTGGAAATAAATTTCTATTTATATGCATATGAGTGTCATATGCACTCATTCCTTCCACAAATATTTATAAATGCCTACCAGATGCCAGGCACCATGCCAGGCACTGGGGAAAAGACACATGTTCATTGCCTGCAGTCCTGTTAAAGAAACAGGAAGTGAGATAAGAGCTAATCGAAGTGTATGGAAAATTCTATGGAGAGGGAACCATTTGGTTTGACAGATACTGAGGTCCATTTTGGACAATTTAAGTTTGGGTTTGTGGAATATCCAGGGAGAGAGATCAAGTAGAAAACTGGAACATGCAGAACTCATGAGGGAAACCTGGGTTGGAGGTGTGGATCAATGACTAACCATAGGCAGAAACGATTTCTCTGTGAATATGAGTGAAGTATGAGGAAAAGAATACCATCTAGATGAGGAGAAACCAGTAAAGAAGACGCAGAGGCTCACTGTGGGCTAATGGAAAGGTGGTAAAGATAAAACATAAAGTTAAGGATATATTAATATTCCTTTTATTAAACAGCAGTGATTTGTTTGCTTGAAATCAGATTCTTTTAGCAATTTGGTCAGTATACCTGGCAGGAAAGAGATGATATGCTGAATTACTCATAATATGTCTTATACTTCCTGGTGAAATCAAACCTTATGTTTTCATATAAGTTATGGTATCTTACTTAAGTGAAGAAAAGATTGTCCTCACAAACATAATGCTAAAACCCTAGTTCATCATCTTTCTAGGGACTTCCCTGGTGGTCTGGGGGCTAGGACATGGTACTTTCACTGCTATGGGCCCAAGTTCGATCCCTGATTGGGGAACTAAGAATCCATAAGCTGTACAATGTGCCAAACGTAATAACGATAATTTTTCTAATGGTTTTCTCCTTAAGGCCATTAGCTTTTGCTCATTTAGTCATATTTGTTGTTGTTCAGTCACCAAGTCATGTCCGACCCTGCAAGCCCATGGGCTGCAGCATGCCAGGCTTCCCTGTCCTTCACTATGTCCCAGGGTTTGCTCAGATTCATGTCCATTGAGTTGGTGATGCCATCTAACCATCTTATCTTCTGCATAAATACATAGTATTGGTCACATGCAAAAACAAGTCAATTTTCATCTGTCTAAGGGGCTAACGGATTTGTAATGTAGTCTCACAGAGGCACATGTACACACACACATAAACACAATCTTTTCCCTACTTCCTACGACCTCATCTCTCTTTGTATTTAAAGATACATTTGCAAAGCTTAGAGTGTCATGCCTCTAGTTATAGTTGTCATGAGATTTTAAAACTTTAAGTCAAAGTCGTTTCTCCATCTGTAGTGTGTTTTGTGTTTCAGTCGCTCAGTTGTGTCCGTGTCTGACTCTTTGTGACCCCATGGACTATAGCCCACCAGGCTCCTCTGTCCATGGAATTCTCCAGGCAAGAATACCGGAGTGGGTTGCCATTCCCTTCTCCAGGGGATCTTCCAGACCCAGGAATCTAACTGGGTCTCCTACATTGCAAGCATATTCTTTACTGTCAGCCACCAGGGAAGCCAGGTTAATATTCAATTCAATGTGCATTTAATAAGCTCTTTTGTTCATGTTGATACAATAGCAGGTTAGGTGACTGTTTCTACACTCATTGAACACAAGTTGGCTGTCTAGTTATTTATATATGTTAAAGTATATATGTGTATTTAAAATGCATAGATGATGTTGTCTTTGTTATTTTCTTACATATATGGCTCCCGGATTATCAGGATTATCATTCTGGTCACCATATACAACATGTATACGTTGTACGTGTGTGATATTGTGTGCATAAGAATTATTGTGGTAAAAGTCACATAATGTAAAAACACAATATTTTAACCATATTTAACTGTACAGTTCAGTGGCGCTAAGTACATTCACATTGCTTGGCAACTCTCACTATCACCCATGTCTTGAATTATTCACCTTCCTAAACTGAAACCCTGTTCCCACTAAATGTGAACTCCCCCTCCCCCGCCCCCCAACTCTGACCACCTCCCACCCACCACCCCGGAATCTGCCAGTGCACTCTCCAACTCTATGAATTTGACTATCCTAGGTACCTCGTATAAGTATCTTGACTGTGGTAGTACTTACACAATTCTGCATTTGTCAAAACTACAGAACTCTACAGCCCCAAATTTACTACGTGTCAAATTTAAAATAAACTTTAGAAATTTAAATGCTGAATCTGTAATAGTTGCTACTTCAAAGGATATTGTTTCAAATACATTCAGCTTGTCACTTTATGGCCAAACCACTGACACACATACTCACTTCTCCTTATAGAACTTCCACATAAAGTTTTTTACTCGCTCGTAATCTTACTCCAGGGAAGTTCAGTTGACTTTCCCAAGATACAATGGAAGGTGGCTGTTCAACTCTTTTTGCCTTCAGTGCCTCAAATTTCTACTCGTTCATTAAGAGAATTCTCCAGAGACAGAGACAGCACTTTGAGAACAATATTCACACCCACTGCTGAAGAGGGAAAAGGGAGAGATGAGAGTTCAACTCTGGGAAACAATTTAGTGCCCACATGCGTTACTTACCAACTAACCAAGGAGCACGTGCTGGGAGAGAAGCAATTACAAATGGAGACAAATATGGCCCAGAGTATTTGGGGATTAAGACTTGTGCTCAAGTCTCCCACCCCTGCTTCTGTGTACACTGGACTCCAAGTACACGTCTCGTCATCCACTCTGTTGCCTCATGGCCGCTACTTGCGGGTGAAGGATGCTGGTGTTCACGGAACAGCATGCTGATGCATTTTTTCCTGCCATTGTATGTAACATGTTTTCTAATTCTTTTGCTCTATTCAGCATTTGACCCCAACGATAGGGGATTATGGTATTAACTCTCTACCCAGCACACATTCTTTACAGACTCTCACTAAATACTGTAAGCCTGCTGCAGAGAGGAATAAAAGTGAAAGCATACCGTCTGGTCTTAAGCTGAGCACACAGAGGGTCGTGATCCAATTGGAAGGGAAGCAGAATTTTTAAAAAGAAAGAGGTTTGACCAAATTTTAATCCTTGTCATTTTCATTTCTCTTACCCTGTGGATTTGGGTGATTTTATTTACACTGTCAGCTTGAGCCTAGGGATTGGAAATCAGGCTTTTATGGAGATTATTAAAAGTACATAGAGTACACTAAAGGTTGGGCTAACTGATATGTGCTGCTAAAAATATGAATGTGAATGCCCTGGTATTAGATGCCACTGGCGTACATTTCATCCTCCTTAGAAGGTTATTCTTGGGAGCTGGACCTGCTGCGATGGTAATGAGATGCAGGCTGTCAGGATATTTCTAATAGGTAGCGAATGACCGTGGATGGGAATGAATTAGCATTACTCAGATGAAAAGGTAGCTCTTTATACCAGTAATTCCAATGCAAAGCAATTCCACCACCCTTCTCCTAAAAGACAGGGTATTGTAAATTGGGGGCGGGAGTGGAGGGAGGAGGAGGCCAGGGTTAAAGCGTCAAGGATTTATTGATGGCTTGGATGGGCTGTGATGTCCTCCAGGTCTCTAGGCTGGGTATTGTTGGCCTGAGCTTCTCTACTGTCCAGATGCATGAGTAGTGACTTGGTTAGGTGCTGTCATATAGTCCTAGATGACAAAGAGAAAGCTCTAGACCTCAGTCACGGCCTTTTAAGATCTCAGCAGATAAAAGTGAAGTGATTTACCCAATCTCAAAATACTAGGAGCAGACATGCTTTGATGAATCCGGTTTAGGATCTCAAAGACATGGAAATACCACGTTACAAAGTAGCTGACTATGCAGGACTTGTGTCCTTGCGAGGTTATAGATTATGATAATCTTAATAGGCTTAAGAGGGTTTTAAAGAGATTCCTGGATCACAGTTCTATACTGGACCACCACGAGAAAATGGGTATTTTAGGGACTTATTTCCAGTTATGAATGCCAGTAGCATCTACACCCTTGCTGCATGGCCTTGCTGGGTGTCACCGATAGGTCAAGAGTCATTGCTGTGCTGGAGTTTTCAAGTGCAATCCACACCCGGAAACGAGGAGGAAGACATATAGCCAGAAACAACTGACCATGGGTTTATTTAACCTGGTGCTCTCATATCCCAAGACCTGGGCAACGACGTTCAGTCATGGACTGAGCTTTATATAGCTTTGTCATGTCCTAGATGCCTATGTATAGAAATGTGCTATCCTGCCATAGAAAGATATGCTAAGCGCCAGTGTGCTATCCAGGCCACAGAGAAAGGACCGCCGTGAAAGGTGGACCTTCAGTGCCTTCACCGATGGAAGCCTTAGCTCTGAACCACTTCTCCCAATTCACTTACATTCTACATCCTGACGTGTTCCTATCAGAACAATCCTAAAAAAGGACTTTTTGAACCAAATGTGACGAAGATGACAGGGCAGGAGGATGATTTCACTCCTTTCAAGAAAAATAAAGAGCTTTCCCAGCTTTGTGAACTAGTCTTCAGTTTAGAATAGTGTATTGTTCAAGGTGATCAACGCAGCTGCTATAAAACACAATTTCCAAACATAAGTGCTATCCCCAATACAAAGTTATTACTTACTCAGAAATGTCTGCTGTCATCGTGCACGTGTGACAGTTTCATCTTAGAGTCCTTTGCTTGCAGCTATTTAGATGGGAGAAAATGTAAAGAAGACACTTGAGATTGTAACACATTTGGCCTTAAAGTAACAGTCATCACTTCTGCTCCTGTTCCACTGGCCAGCCCTTGGGATCACATGGCCATTTAACTTCAGGGTGGCCCGGAAGAGACTTCCCACATGTCCAAGAAGAGACTCAAAAGTGATGATCACTAAAAGTTTTACCATAGTCTGAACTTGTGAACATCAAATATTCATTTTACTTTCCTCTTACAGATCACACTCGCCTCACCCCACAGAGGACAATGCAAAGCCCCATCCAGCCACCACCACCACCATATCAATGTCCAGAACACCCGAGGAGGGCAGCATCTTCTCCATCAGTCTGATGTAGGACCGCTGGGTAGGCTCTACACACAGGACCTATGTAGGTAACCTACATATTAAAAAGACAAGTATTACCTGCACCCTACTTCCCCATCATCACAATCCGTTTATAATAATGGGGAAAATACAGGAAAATAATCTTGTTTGTGTAGGAAAATAATAGGTAACACTCCACATCGTGGTCCACGGCCATGCTGAGCCCCTCTGAGTCAGCATGTACAGCCCATACCTTCTGGGCATGGTGGCTATGTGTGTGGAATAGCTCTAGGAAGGACTCCATTGTTTGTTCTTCTTCTTGGACACATGTGAAGTTGGCTTAGTGGGGACATCCTTCCTTCCGAACAGTACACCTGCAAAAGCTTGACTTCCACTCAGTCTGGAATGGGTTGGCAACTGGAGAATTGCTTTAAATCTTGAACAGGCAAGAATGTTTCAAGTTCAAGCCCCTGCTTTCTTTGTCAATGCAATTCTAAACTTAGAAAACATATGATATATTTGCTTCAGTCAGGACCTCGTGCCAGTGACCACACTCAGAGTTATTTTCTAAACCTTATTATCAAATTACCTTTTTTTTCCTTTTCTTTTTGCTTCTTCCCCTCCATGCCTTTTCCTCTCTCAAAATAATTACCTAAACGCATTGAAGCTATCAGAAACAATAGGTGAGAAGGCCATACTGCTGATTTTATTTTTGCCTCAAACAACTTCATTCACATGTCACGTGAGAACTTTTACTAGATATTTGTCACCAAAAGACTTTCTTTTGATAGCATGTCTTACTGTTGGACATGCTTATTTTTTTCTAATCCTACAGCCCTAACTTTTGGACTCTGTATTCTATTTTTGACCGTGTGGATCACAATCAACTGTGGAAAATTCTGAAAGAGATGGGAATACCAGACCACCTGACCTGCCTCTTGAGAAACCTATATGCAGGTCAGGAAGCAACAGTTAGAACTGGACATGGAACAACAGACTGGAAATAGGAAATAGGAGTATAGTACTCCTTTTCCAAATAGGAAAAGGAGTATAGCAATAGGAGTATACGTCAAGGCTGTATATTGTCACCCTGCTTATTCAACTGCTATGCAGAGTACATCATGAGAAACGCTGGGCTGGAAGAAACACAAGCTGGAATCAAGATTGCCGGGAGAAATATCAATAACCTCAGATATGCAGATGACACCACCCTTATGGCAGAAAGTGAAGAGGAACTAAGAAGCCTCTTGACGAAAGTAAAAGAGGAGAGTGAAAAAGTTGGCTTAAAGCTCAACATTCAGAAAACGAAGATCATGGCATCTGGTCCCATCACTTCATGGGAAATAGATGGGGAAACAGTGGAAACAGTGTCAGACTTTATTTTTGGGGGCTCCAAAATCACTGCAGATGGTGATTGCAGCCATGAAATTAAAAGACACTTACTCCTTGGAAGGAAAGTTATGACCAACCTAGATAGCATATTCAAAAGCAGAGACATTACTTTGCCAACAAAGGTTCGTCTAGTCAAGGCTATGGTTTTTCCAGTGGTCAC
>NW_011494894.1:2269274-2283518 GCF_000754665.1 Bison bison bison
AAGTTATGACCAACCTAGATAGCATATTCAAAAGCAGAGACATTACTTTGCCAACAAAGGTTCGTCTAGTCAAGGCTATGGTTTTTCCAGTGGTCACGTATGGATGTGAGAGTTGGACTGTGAAGAAGGCTGAGCGCCGAAGAATTGATGCTTTTGAACTGTGGTGTTGGAGAAGACTCTTGAGAGTCCCTTGGACTGCAAGGAGATCCAACCAGTCCATTCTGAAGGAGATCAGCCCTGGGATTTCTTTGGAAGGAATGATGCTAAGGCTAAAACTCCAGTACTTTGGCCACCTCATGTGAAGAGTTGACTCATTGGAAAAGACTCTGATGCTGGGAGGGATTGGGGGCAGGAGGAGAAGGGGACGACAGAGGATGAGATGGCTGGATGGCATCACCGACTCGATGGACGTGAGTCTGAGTGAACTCTGGGAGTTGGTGATGGACAGGGAGGCCTGGCATGCTGTGATTTATGGGGTTGCAAAGAGTCAGACACAACTGAGTGACTGAACTGAACTGAACTGATTCTATTTTTGCTAGCAAACTCATGAATTCTTTCCTGAGTCATCATACAGTCTAGATAAGCCCAAAACACTGCTAGGATTCTGTTTTCTAAACACTTAGCCTCGTGATAAAAACTGTGATGTGACTACCTTTTAATCAATAGGAGGCAATAACTCTACCAAATTTGTCACCGCATAAACTGAATTTCCATCTTTCCAGATTCTGGTATTAGCTTCTTTTCAGCCTGTTGCTGAATTCCGAAATGAGTGATAACACACTTAAGCTAGTGTAGCAGTCAAAGAATGCAATTTAGCTATGTCAGTACCCCACTTCCAGTACCAATTTCTGTATCAGAGCAATACATACCAGTTGCTATAATGACAATCTCCGTGGTCTCACACCACTAGGTTTATTTCTCCCTCGTGTCACTGTCCAGTGAAAGTCTGGCAGCTCTCTTTGGAGGCTCTCTTCCAAGTGGATATTCAGGAACCCAAACTCCTTCCCTTTCATGATGTTGCAATCACAAACCAGTGGCATCTAAACTCACTGTGGACGGGAAAGCAAAAGCCAGAACATGCTTCTAAGGGGCAGAACTAGAGGTGGCTTATATCCCTCAGTCCTAACTGTTTTGGCCAGAGCCCCGTCACATGACCCCAACCCAACAAGGAGGAAATGAAGTGATCCTGTGTGCTCAGGAACAGGAAATGGGGTGGGACTGAGGAGCTCATGGCTCTCAATCCTGTATTAGAAAGTATCATTCACCTCACTCTTCACTACTGACTGGCCAAACTGAGAAGCGATGACTTATGTTTTCTTAATCACCAATTAGATTGTTGGATAATAATGACATTTAATTTTTATATTAAAAATGCAGATTAAAGATTTTAAAATAATTTATGAGAAATTTAGGGCAAGTACAATATTTCACCACTTAAACAAGATAAAATGGAAATACTGAGAGATTCGAAGGGAGCTGCTAAGAATCATCGCACAAGCCACCAGATCTCTGGCTTTGTAAAATAACTGTCTCTGACCAAATCTTTACAACGCAGGCAAAACAGTGTGCGAACTGGCCGTAGATGTTAAGCACGACCATGCAGGTCCCCACAGTGCCGACGGCTCAGTCTAAGTAGCTGACTATCTGTGTACTCTAGGCAGACTCGACAGTCACCCAACTCCCTCTCCTCTGAAAGGCACAACTCAGCCCAGGGAGAGAGAGGACCTGACCCACCGCAAGTAGGAATCAGCACAGGAGTTCAGTGGAAAGAACACAGGTGCTGAGTGAACCTAGGGTCTTCCATCGGTTGTGTGTCCCAAGCAAGTAACGAGCTTCTCTGAAACTCGGTTCCCTCATCTCTTTTCTATGAAATGAAAGGTGATGTATGCACCCCATGTAATATTGTAAGTATTCCATATGTGTGTGTGTGTGTGTGTGTAAGTGTGGCTGATATTCAGACAATATGAATTGGTCAGAGTACTCTCAGTGATCAGTGTCCATGCTGTACTGAGTATTAACTATTTTGTCATCATCCCTAAAAGTACTCAATAAGTATATACCGACCTACATATTTATTTAGGCCTATAATGTTTTATATAATTTTCTAGGCATTATAGAAAATGCAAAGAAAATTTAAGACCTAGATCCTGCCATTAATGTAGTGTTGAGGCCAACTATGTGAATTGAACTAGAGATATGACAGAGATTGAGAAAGAGAATTCACGTCAACATTGGCTGGAGGAGCCAAAGACGTCTCTATGAAGAAGGTAACCTCATGAGTTTGGAGGACACCAAGCTGCAGATGGTCAGAGCAGGGGAAACATTTCATCACAAAACTTGGTAAAGTAGAAAATGCTGAGGAGATCAGCCAGACTGGAAAGACAAGCAATTGAAGATAAATGAACTTTATCACCAGTGCTACAAATTCATTCTACATAAAATGATACTTCATTTTATGAATTAAAAACAGCAATATTCCAGTTACTGAAGATCTGTTGTATTTCCAGAGGGTACCAATATGGATGTAGCTCTAACATATTCTGGGGTTCCCAGGTGGTGCTAGTCGTGAAGCACTCACCTGCCAATGCAGGAGACGCAGGCAATGTAATATAATGTAAGAGACGCTGGTTCGATCCCTGGGTTGAGAAGATCCCCTGGTGGAAGGCATGGCAACCCCCTCCAGTATTTTTGTCTGGAGAATCCCATGGACAGAGGAGCCTAGTGGGCTATAGTCCATAGAGTTGCAAATAGATGGACACTACTGAAGTGACTTAGCATGCATGCATAACAGATTTCACTAACCACAAAACTTTTGCAGAGAGGCAAAATCATGCATCATCATGATTCTGATGATGTAAGATGTGTTTGGTGCTTTTCTAGGGCAATTAATCCCTGACTTTCTATTCCCCTTCTCCTGCAATGTCCTTTTTTTCTACTCATCTGTACTTGGTACTATAACAGAGACATGCCAAGTGCCCGGAATGGTGGCTTGGCACATAGGCACCCAATGAATATTTGTGAATTGGATTTAATAAAGTACTGATTAAGTTCTACTTGGCAAGATTGCAGCTTCTTGTTTTCTTCAAGCAAAGTGAGTAAAAAGTCACCTCCTAAAAACAAAGACAAAGAAGACTGCTAATCAACTCTAACAATGAGTTTATATGAATCCTTAAGGAAAGGAAATTAGTAGATGCTTCTAAAGGTGAGACATAGTGAGCAGAAAAGGCAGACAGCACAGCAAAGTCCCACCTTTGGAAGTTTCAGCATAGGCACTGTCTAAGTGCTACTTCCCAGTCTCAGCACAAACTGGTAATACACTGGTAAGAGCTTTGACAGCCCCTTCAGCCAAGGACCTTCCTTCCCCAATGCTATCCATAAACTCCACTTACATAGTCGATAACCAAGGTGGCATAATCTCCAAACTATACCTAACATATCGGTTTTTAAAGTGAAATAATCTCCCTTTTCCTTTAAACTGTGAGTCCTTATGGTTTCTATCCATCAGATCAATGTTTGCCAATCTTCAAGTGATGAGTAAATATCTGCTGGAAAAAAGGAAGTCATTGCTCAGCTTTTACCAGCAAGTTACTCTTTTTGAGAGCTTGCTGCTGCTGCTGCTGCTAAGTCACTTCAGTCGTGTCCGACTCTGTGTGACCCCATAGACGGCAGCCCACCAGGCTCCCCCATCCCTGGGATTCTCCAGGCAAGAACACTGGAGTGGGGTACCATCGCCTTCTCTGTTTGAGAGCTTAATCAAATGCTAATCTTGAAAACTAAGCTTCAAGAAAAAGGGATTTCTAAACTTCAAAACCTCTCTTTATGTAAGCACACCAATACATGGAATGACTGTGCAGAAGTTCATACGTTTAGAGAATTTAGACTATGACATACAGGGCATTTTCACCTGTCTGGGGTGAAAGTTGAAAGTTGTGCGGAAACTGGGACGAGGAAGAAATGGAAAAAATGAGGGAAAAAGGAATAGCCAGTTAAGTGTGTGCCTGCCCACCCATGCCGCCCACACTAAGAGCCCCCCAGAGCAGTGGGACTCGCTCTCTGCTTTCCTGTGAACGTACCAGGAGGGTGTCAATCCCAACGCCCCTCCTTCTAGAAGCTTGCATGTATATTGAAACTTCAGCAATATGGTACCATTGCCAGGCAGGTCACCTCGGCTGGGGGTGCTGTTTAGGTGCCTTTAAAGTAGAGCTTTTGACCTCTCAAGGCCTTCTCTTGGTACACATGGAATCTGGAAGTTTCCCTGTACTCCAGTGGGAGGATACCATGGTATTGAGAGGCCAGAAGTTGTGCAGGGGCCTGGAGTTAGAGTAAGACAGCCACAGAGTACAAGATTTTTCATCTATTAGTAAATTACTAAAAAGTTTTTCACATCATAGGTCCAAAGAGGGAGTGGGATTTAGTCACTACATCTTCATCCAAGAAATGCTATTTCCTTACCATCCATGGAGAGATTATAGAGAACACAAAGTTGCTCACATTAGCTGTGCAGTGAATCTTTATTTGGCATTTAGAAAGATAACAGGACAGAAATTTATAAGAAAGACATCATTGGCTATGTGTTGTCAGGCACTTTAACACACTCACTATTTTTCATACTCCTCAAATCATCATTGTTCCTATGTTCCTGATGAGGAAACTGAGACTGATGAATAAATCAAAATCTATTTGTCCAAGGTCACCAAGCCTAGAAGGTGCAGAGCTAGAATGGGCACACGGGCGCATGACTGTGGCAGGACACTTGCTACTTGCCCACATGGTCCAGGGACTGCCCTTCTGCCCAGCAAGTCACACAGACACCTGCCTAAGGGCTGCACACCCAGTGGACGGAGCTGATGCCCCCTGTTCTCTGGAAATGGACTCTGGAACTTCAAACCACCAACCTTGGACTTTATCGGACCTTACTGAAGACCAGCAGCCCAGGCTACCTTCCCTCCTAAGATGGGGGACTTGCTTTTCCCACCCAAGTTCCCAGTTTTGGTGCTAGATGGAAGGATGTATTTTTTCTCTCTGACCACTATGGTTGCAGTCCCTCCAATTAGCACATTCATTCTTTAAAGAAACACCCAAGTTGTTTCTTTGGTTTCTCAGCTTCTCAGGCTCCTGGTCTGAAGGGTCATTGTTTTGAGAAGTCAGGAGTGTGGACCTAGTGGCTGGGCCCCTCAGCCTGGCCCAGGTGCCTTCAGACAGCCACGTGTTCCCCTAGACACTGAAAGAAGCGTGCAGGACCAGAAGGTGAGGCGTCTTGATCCCTGGAACACAGCAGCCTGCAGGGCCACCCGGGGAGAGAGGTTGCAGGTCTCCAAAACACACTGTAGAAATGCTGTCTCATATGAGGGCATCACATCCTGGGCAGGATGGATGAAGCATGTGGTAGGACAATTATGGTGGGCTTTCTGAAGTTGGGGAAGAGACTAAAAATGGCCCATTCCTTCAGACATAAGGAAAAACAGGCCTTGAGCCAGTGGAAACCAAGAAGTAAGCCAGAAAGAAATGGAAGCTTCTCAGCTTTTCTTTGCTAGTTCCTTTCTACAGAAAAAGCCAATTTTACTAGCATTTTGTCAGCCAGAGCCCTCTGTACACAAGTACTTCCAAATTCTCAGACCAGTAAAAATGGAGGCTCATAAAGATGCTTTGAGGACTATAAACCTTAAATGCTTTTGCGAATCATTCATACAAATTAAACAGTGGCTGCTTTTTAACCATCGAGTAATGATTCCTATTTTATGAAAACTGCTAATTCATACTTAGAATGTCTAGAACATTTTGTTAACCAGAATATTTGACTTATGGGAGAATTTGGTACTAAATTGGCTAAAAATTGAGTAGCTAGCATCATGAAAATCTACGTACTTCAGAATTAGGGCGAGAAGGTAGCCTCCCAAATCTGATAATGTATTAACTGTGTGACCTTCAGATCCTTTCAGTTCCCTGTGCCTTATTTTTCTCATTTGTAAGTGAGGATAATGATATCTACCCTTCCAGGTTATTAAGCGTAAATGCAAGAGGCATTTGCGCATGCCTGGCACATACTTTCACGTAGGAGACACTCAATAAATACCCTGCAGTTATGATGACGATGATTAGCGTCCTTTTAAAAGCTGCTGCCACCCGTTGTGCGAGCTTATTTCTATCCCTTTCCTCCTCATTTGACCAGCGTCTGCCCACCCTTGCATTCTAGCCTTACACACCTCCCCTGGAACACTGAAAGTTTTCCCAAATGCGACGATAAGCCCTTCCTTTTTCCCATACAGAGAATAAAGAGCGATCTGGGACTGTCTGAGCCCTCCGGGGCTGGCTCCCCCTTCCACGGAGACACCACCCCTGCCTTCGTCTTGGTTCGTCCCATCATTTCCTCTTTCTCTGGGCCAGACCTGGATAAACTTGTGGTTTCCTTCCTTCATGCTCTCTGGAGAGCTGAGTACTGCACACTTGAAAGCCTAAAAACTTGTCATTTCCACCTTGAACCAGTGGCTGACCTCGCCAGACAGCCTGGGAAATGAATTAGTGTCCTTAAGCAGAGGCAGAATATGAGCAGTGACCCAGCTCTCGTAGGCAACTCCGGAAACTGTCAGGCGGTAGTTAAAGTTCCCTTTTTCCCAACCCCTTTAATTATGTTGAAAACTATGTCATATTGTTTTTGAAAAAGTTAATGAAATAGTAGGTAAAGGTGAACGAAGGAACATAATTTACTTGGATTTCCTTGCAAGCTTTTGATAAGGTCCCCCATAAAAGACCATTAAGGAAAATAGATGGCCAGAGGGCTCTGGGCAAAAGTCTTTTTGGTGTATTAAAAACTGGTTAAGCAATTTTAGAAGGAAGAATCACTGACGCTGGTTACTTCTTGGAGTAGAGAGAGGTTAATCACAAGCTGTCCCCAGTGTTAATATTTGGACTTGAAGTGTTTGAATGATTTATAAAAGAAAAGAAAGCAAAGTTGGTCAAAGTCACAAAACAATATCATAGTACAAGCTGTCCAGGGTGTCTGGTAGGAATGAAGTTTCCTTGCCCATCAACCAGGAACACGGTCCTTGGAGGTAAGAGCTGGGGGCCTACCCTGAAGATGAGACCTCTGAAGATGAGAAGGAAGCTCTGAAAACCTTTCAGGAAAGATAGAAACATCTGTAGCCCAAGTGCAGCCAGGCCTGAGGCTGGAGGGCAGGACACAGTGACCTTACAAGTGTCCTTCCCACCCTCCCCGCAGATGGTGGCTTAAAGCCATGAAAAATCAGAAATGAGTGGCATGGGTGGAAAGCAGTTAAGCAATATGAAGACACCATTTTGCATACTTTTCATTCCAAAATTGTAAAAGACTAATTCTATTGGTAAAGGAAAGCCAAAGGAATGTCACGGGGACTAAAACATTAAACACATTTTCTGAGTAATCTTTGTATTTGATTTGATGCAGCAGAAGATAAACAAGAGATACTGAGGACCTGTTTACTGCCTACTGAAGGGGCCACAGAAGTGTTTCACTTTTTACAAAAGAAGACAGACCTTCCTTGAAAGTGCTTATAGTCTAACAATATAATTATTCTCATATCACAGTCGCATCCCCCCAAAAATATTTTCACTGCAAAAGGAAACAGAGGGAATTAAACAAATATCTGGATGCAGATGAGGCAAATCCCAGGTCCTCTCCTAGCCATGTCCCTCATTAATCTTCATGACACTTCTTATCGAGTCCCACTTGTGTTCCTTTAAGATCAAAAAGTCCAAAACCCAAAAGTCATGCTGCAATCAGGGGCAGAGTGAATTCTAATCTGTATTTGCCCAAACTTCTTTTCTTTTGCCCAGTCAAGTAGTAACTGTAGTTCCTGCATAGGGTGCTATTTACACAGTAGGAATGCATTTATTTTGAGATAAGAACACAGAGACAGAATGCGTTCAGTAACACACTGGACATTAAAATGCTCTCGAAGAATCCACCAGTGGACCCACACAAATATAGTCAAGTTACCTTTGAAAAGATGCAAAGGCAGTTCAATAGGGAAGGGATAGTCTTTTCAGGAAATGGTACCAGAACAATTGGATGTCAATATGCGAAAAAAACAATGGAGAAGGAAATGGCAACCCACTCCAGTATTCTTGCCTGGAGAATTCCATGGACGCAGGAGCCTGGTGAGTTACAGTCCATGGAGTCGCAAAGAGTCGGGCACGATTTAGTGACTAACCGACGACGATGGAAAACAAAACAAAAAACACCCTCTATACATACTATAAACAAAAATTAATTCAAAACGGTTCATAGACTGTAAATGTAATTGCAAATTTATGAAATTTCTAAAAGAAAATACAGCAGAAAATCTCTACAACGTTGGGCTAGTTGCAAAAAGCTCTTTGATACGATAGCAGTACTATCCATCAAAGAAAGAAAAATGGATAAACCGGATTTGATGAAAATTCAAAGCCTTAGAATCTGAATTCATAAACAGAAACTGAAACAAAAATCAAAGCTCCCATTTTTCCAACCAGACTTGGAAATCTATATCTTTCCTCAGGAACATGCAAAGCCGAGTAAGCAATCGAACTGAAAAATGGCAGCTCCTCAGCAAATTTTTCCCCAAAATGGGTCAGGCAGAAACCGGTGACCCTTTCCTCTGTTGTCCGAGTCGTTTGTGGGCATGTTTAGTACTTCACACACTCTGTCTTCATCAGTTGTCATAGACTCATCTCATGTACAAACGTCAGAGGCAGGGCCAAGAATACGGTATCTGTGACCTGCCAGAGTCTAGTAGACGGACTGATAGAGAAGGTGTAGTCAATACGTGTTTGAAGATTAAAGTAAAGAGGAGGAAAGCAAGGATGTAGGAGAAAGACACCCTGTGAAGAGAGACGGGTTGGAGGAGAGGGAGGAATGGAAGAGAAAAGAGGAGCGAAGAGGAGAGGAGAAGGGAACACAAGGAAGAAAGAGAGAGGAGGAAGGAAAAGGAAGAAAAGACGGGAAAAAGAACAATGTGCCTCCGGTGAAGACCACGGGGACAGGTGTGATCTGGGGAGCGCCGGGGTGGTGTCTGGTATGGGACAGGGGTGGCCACGGGCCACCAGGCTGATATCTGAGCCCTGGTACCCAACCAGCCAGCGGTGCTGTGGCCAGGCCATGCGCGCTGAAGTCACTGCCACTCTTTGTCCCTCGCGCTATGGCCCCGTGGATGTCAGCGGCCATCGTGCCGGGGCCAAGTCAGCAGCTGAGGTGGGAAGCGGGAGGCTGAGGCTGCTGGCTCGTGCCTTTGGGTCCGCTCCCCGGCTCCCCGGCTGTGGGCCCGGGTGCCAGAGCCAGGGAAGCTGGGTCAGGGTGGTGAGGAGCCACTGGCATGGCAGGGCTCTCGCATTCTCTCCTTCCTAATGGCCCGGCCTTGCTGGGGAAACGGGAGGGGCTGGGCAGCCAGCAGCCGGGAGTGAGAACTTGCCCTTGCCAGAGCCAGCTGCTGGCTGCCATCTGGGTAGGGGCAGTGCCAGTTTCCCAAATCTGCCTTCCCTTTGGAAAAGAGGGGGAAAACTCTGTGCTGGGGAGATAGCTTCTCCTTCCATCCTGAGGCTCTCAGTTAAAAACCCAACAAAACCAGCCTTTGAAAAAAGAAGAAATGCCACAGGCTGGGCTGTTTCCAGAGGAATTTGCTTCTCCTGGAGGCTTTACATCCAATTAAAAAAAAAAAAATCTCTACTTGTCCTTGCTTTCTCTTGCTTCTTTCATTTTACTTAATGATGACCTTGACTTTTAAAAACTGAATCTGTTTGCACTCATAAAATGCCTATCTGCATGTCCTTTATCTTTGTCACGTAGTGATGGAATCATCCACTATACACTGGAATTCCCTGAGGGATGTGATCTAGTCTTTTTAATTTACCTTCCACCAGGAATAAGCCAACAGCTCCCTACACTGTGTCCGAAACTCGGATACTTTCTGGAGGGTTTATCCATTCATTGAATGCATTTTGAGCACCATTTAAACATCAGCACAGAACTGTCACGATGAAGGGTTGAAGAAGATCTGGCTCCTGTTCTCAGAGCTGAGCCAGCTGAATGGACACATCCCATCAGGCTCTTGGGGACATCAGGGCAACGGGGACCTGCTCCACTGTGTCAGCCCCTGTGAGGCACCTCCCTGAGCCCCTGTGCTATTTCCTGTGCTACCAGTTCCCAAGAGGCAGATGGGAAAAGAGTTGACCAGGCAGAGCACAGAACCAAGAAGAGCCTCTGCAAAACCAGAAAGCAAATGAGCTTTATCCAGGAGTGAGAGTCAGTACGTCTAACAAGCAGCCCTCTGTGGGCACTGACCGATCAGAGCAGATTCTGACTGGGAAAAATCTGTCACCTTGATACATATCAGCTGAATATGAATCCTGGCTTCATTTTTTCTCATTGCCTTAGCGGTCAAATCCTTCTTCCGCATGTTTATACCTAATCTCTTAGTGAAGAATGGAACCAACCCAACATCCCACCATAGCAACTGGATGGATGCAGGGAGAGAAGCACTTCGTGAGGATCTCAGGTTCGCAGAGATCTTCATGGGGAGGCCTCAGTTTGACCTCCTTGACTTTGCTGGCATCCTGGTTCCAAAGCAGCTCTCCACATGCCCCATCACGGAATAGTTGAAAGAGGAAGGTTGAAATCCAGGGAAGGTCCTAGAGTGAGGTTCACTCTCTGAAATATAAGGTTCATCCCAGCTGATGGTTAGCCTGTCTGAGGGCAATCAGACCCCAAGGAAAACTGGTTCATATTGTCCAAACTCATAGGAACAACGGTATCTTACATTTCAAGCATCTCCTAAGTTAAGCACAGCACAAGTTGATTTAACAATAATGAAAAATACATGCAAATGCAGCTCACTTGAGCTTGAGCCTCCAGTGAGCCCTCATTATTGGATAAATTTGAAAGTGACCCTCCCCATAGTCCCTGAGATAGGCAGAGCAGGCATTATCAGTTCCCACTTGGTAGCCCAGCAGAAGAAAACAGTTTGTCTCAGCTGCTGTAGTCAGTGGCAGAGTTAGATCAGAATTTAGGTCTCCTGACTCCTAATCCAGTGCCCTTTCCATAAGCCAAATTACCAGCTGATAATATAAACTCTAGCATTCTAGATGATACCTACTTGAGAAAAGAAACTAAGACCAGAAATTCCCTTGATGGAAACATAGATGAAATCACAGAAGATCAAGTGGTGAAGAACACGGGCTCTGACTTCTGGTGCTGCCTTTGCTAACCATGTGATGTAGAGCAAGTTAACCAGTTTCCCCAAGCCTCTGCTTTTTCATCCATAGGAAAAAAACAGCACCTTTCTCACAAGCTTGCTGTAAGAACTGAAGTAGGTAATATAAGACCTTGATCACAGGGTTCAGCCTAAGGTAAATGCCCCATATGTAATACAGGAAGTCCTCTACACACGAATGAGTTCTGTTCCGAGGGTGCAGGGTTAAGAGTTTCTACTTAAACCTGTTAAGTAGGTGGCTATTATTGTCCCCATTTTACAGATAGGAAAATTGAGGCACAAAGAGGTCAAGTCGTACATTTAGGAAATGGCAGAGCCAAGATTCCAACCAGATGGCCCAGCCCCAGAGCCTAGAAGTTACCTACTAGACAGGGTGGCCCTCTAATTTTAACAAAAGATGTGTCTCAAAGAACTGTGTGGACTTGTTTGAAAGGGTTTCTAGGCAGTTACCTTCCTGAGCCTCTTAAATCTCATGATGAAATCTTTTCCCTGCTTGCCTACCAAAATCTTCAGCAACCCTGGAGTGTCTTCCTAGAGGTTTCTTAAGCCTTAAGTCTTGAAGAGCCAGAGACACTGAAAGTAACTGACTTTTCTTAGGGTCCTCAGCCATAGATTCTTCACCAAAATCAATTTTCTAAGTGTTTATGAAGACAGCTTTCTGGCACACATTGGGCTGAGATATTACTCAGAAGGTATTTAGGCTTACAGTTAAGGAAGACAAGACAGCTGCTGATACACATGGATTTCCAGTGGACAGGGGATTCAGAGAGAACCCACATTGATCATAGTTATGGAGGAAACTTTGTTCCAGAAGGAATTAGGTCTCATGCTACAAAAGCAAACCTTGAGGGAATATGAGGGGAGACTTAAACAACCATGAAAAGGGCAGGCAGAGTGAAAACAGGTTTGTTCACAAATCCCAAAACCCTGAACCCAGGGGACAGCTTCTGATTTGAAGGAGGAAGTTTCAGGACAAATATAAGGTAATCCTACTTTGAGACACAAGCAGTCTCAAGAGATGACATGGGGGTGAAACCATATATAGTTTCATAATTGTAGGGATGCTCGAGTTGATAGCATATGCTAAAGGGAAGTTTGGGGTGCTTAAGTTGCATTATAACAAAGACTACAATGATACCTTGCTTTTGAATAGAACTCGATGTTTCATATACACCCAGGCCTGCCTGGGGTCTCATCAGGGACCTGGGAAATTGTCATGCCTGCTATTATCAGGCCCACTTTATGTAACAGGAAATGAAAACCCTGAGACATTATTTGTCTAATATTTTAGCGTGGGGATCCTGTCTAACTCTAAACGGAAGTTGAACTTGGCTTCTCGGGCAAGTGAAGACATCTGGGAACAGCACATTCAGACTTTGCCATTTTTCTTTGAACCATCAGGATCCAAGATGACCTTGAATAGATATTTTTCTGGACCAGACCAAGCCTAGCCATTCAGAGGACAAAATGTCCTGCTCGCAAGCCCTTCAGTCTCCCCCATTAAGGCTAGCCTCTCATGCATAACAGGCTCACGTGAAGATCTCACGGGGAAATAGGCTGTTGATTTTTTTAAAAAATAACACAACCTATGAATTTTATCTCTTTATCTCCTCAGTCCAGAGGGAAAAAAAGGGACACAATCTGTCCTACCAGTGGGACATCCATCTGATTAGACGTCATAAAACAGAGTAGTCCTTTAGTCAATAATGGCTGGAATACCTCCGACCCACAGTTACTGGAAAGAAAAAAAACCTAACTACAGATAAACTCCCTAGGGTTTCAGATCCATTTTGCAATAAGCCATGTTATGAAGGAAACCTGGCCCCAAAAGATAGTTTGAATGCAAAATAAAGATAGTTCACATGCTTTGAAGCAGATACAGGGCTCCTGTGGAAGCAACAGAATCATATTTTCGGAGGATCATTATATTTCCTGCTTCAGACTTTATTTGGGTCCCACCGTTCTTTTATACAACTCCTATTTTTAGTCATCAGAGGCGCCGTGTCCCGCCAGGCAGGGGCCTCAGCAGGGCAAGGCTGGTAGGAATGGTGTGGGTTGGATGCCTGGGGAGTCCAGAAAGCTGGGCAGACAGGGGGCAGGTGAGCTTCAAGGAGCAGGTGTGGCCCACGGGGCAAGACAAGGGTCTGGGGACACTCAGGGAAAAGATTTAGGGGATGCACCACGGGTTTAGGGACCGGGACTCCAGGGTTCAGGAGACCAGTGAATTATCAAGAAGGGGCTGGAATATTGACAAAGCAGAGGTGGGCAAGAACTCTTTGAGATACCCCATCCAAAAGAATAGGAAGGGCTTAAATGCATGGGCTTAAGAACCTTGAAGATGTTATGCTAAGTGACAACAACCAGTCACAGGAGGACAAATACCACGAAATTTATCTAAGGTTTCTAAAATAGTCAAATTCATAGAATCAAAGAGTGGAACAGCAGCTACTAGGGGGAGAAGGAAGTGAAGAGTTACCAAATGGTGGGTATAAAGTTTGGGTTGAGATGATACATAAGCTCTGGAGATCTGCTGGACAACATTGTAACTTATATATATATATATGTATCTTAACAAAGTGTGTGCATGCCCAGTCCCTTTAGTCTTGTCTGACTTTTTGTAACTCTATGGACTGTAGCCTGCCTGGCTCCTCTGTCCATGGGATTCTCCAGATAAGAATACTGAAGTGGGTTGCCATGCCCTTCTCCAACCCAGGGATGGAATCCGTATCTCTTACACTTCCTGCATTGGCAGACAGGCTCTTTACCTTTAGCACCACCTGGGAGGTCCATTTCAACAAAGTACCTATACTTAACAGAGTTAATTCTATACTATAAACTTAAAAATTTGTTAAGAGAATAAATCTTACATCAAGTATTCTTACCAAAATCAAACACAATTTTTTTTCTTTCTTTTTTTTTTAATTTTATTTTATTTTTAAACTTTACATAATTGTATTAGTTTTGCCAAATATCAAAATGAATCCGCCACAGGCATACATGTGTTCCCCATCCTGAACCTGTTTTA
>NW_011494894.1:2283618-2290338 GCF_000754665.1 Bison bison bison
ACGTCACTCTCCCAAATCTTCCCACCCTCTCCCTCTCCCACCGAGTCCATAAGACTGTTCTATACATCAGTGTCTCTTTTGCTGTCTCGTACACCAGGTTATTGTTACCATCTTTCTAAATTCCATATATATGCGTTAGTATACTGTATTTATGTTTTTCCTTCTGGCTTACTTCACTCTGTATAATAGGCTCCAGTTTCATCCACCTCATTAGAACTGATTCAAATGTATTCTTTTTAATGGCTGAGTAATACTCCATTGTGTATATGTACCACAGCTTTCTTATCCATTCATCTGCTGATGGACATCTAGGTTGCTTCCATGTCCTGGCTATTATAAACAGTGCTGCGATGAACATTGGGGTACACGTGTCTCTTTCCCTTCTGGTTTCCTCAGTGTGTATGCCCAGCAGTGGGATTGCTGGATCATAAGGCAGTTCTATTTCCAGTTTTTTAAGGAATCTCCACACTGTTCTCCATAGCGGCTGTACTAGTTTGCATTGCCACCAACAGTGTAAGAGGGTTCCCTTTTCTCCACACCCTCTCCAGCATTTATTATTTGTAGACTTTTGGATCGCAGCCATTCTGACTGGTGTGAAATGGTACCTCATAGTGGTTTTGATTTGCATTTCTCTGATAATGAGTGATGTTGAGCATCTTTTCATGTCAAACACAATTTTTAAAGAATAAATAGAAATGCATGAGTTTCAGAAGCAGAGGTACAGGATGAGTCTGATCCAGGCAAGGGCAGATATGCCAGGCTGGCTGGGAAATTCCTACAACCAGACCATCAGAGAAGAAAAAAGAAACACCTATGGTCACTAATCCAACCAGTCCATTCTAGAGGAGATCAGCCCTGGGTGTTCTTTGGAAGGAATGATGCTGAAGCTGAAACTCCAGTACTTTGGCCACCTCATGTGAAGAGTTGACTCACTGAAAAAGACCCTGATTCTGGGAGGGATTGGGGGCAGGAGGAGAAGGGGACGACAGAGGATGAGATGGCTGGATGGCATCACCGACTCGATGGATGTGAGTTTAAGTGAACTCTGGGAGATGGTGATGGACAGGGAAGCCTGGCGTGCTGCGATTCATGGGGTCGCAAAGAGTCGGACACGACTGAGCAACTGAACTGAACTGAACTGATGGTCACTAAAAATGATCATATAAGAAAACCATAATCTTCATTTAGCATTCATTCATGTCTCTTCTAATTCTGTGAAATCTAGCTCTTGATGAAAAGGCAGAAAAAAGAAGGGGTCTTCGAAGTGAGAATTAGTAGGGGAAGATGGGAGAGATGGAGAGTTCTTTATCCTTACAGATTTTAGACTGTTTATCTGGGTAATGAGCCCCAGCATCTAGGCTGACCTCCAGATTTCCTGAGGTGTTGGATCAAAAGATACCCTGAAAAAAGGAAAAGCAAAAAAAACAAGATACCCTGACATTTCTTTCTGACTCCCACCATTTCATACTTTTTTGGATTTTTTTTTTCATTTTGCATGTTTCAAAAATAAATAAATAAATAACACAAAGAAGTCAAGAGGAAATGCCACGGCACAGAGCAAGGAGCAATATGAGAACTCCCAAGAGATGGATTTGACCCAATCATCCAGCCATCTTTATTTCCAAGTAGAACAGGCCTACTTCTCTTCTTTGTGGAATCCTCTCTTCTGGCCCACATCCCTCTCCTGCCCCTTCTGCCCTTTATACAATCAATATATCCCTACCTTTGTCTCCTGAAATCTTCCTTCTCCTGACCCTTGTGTGGTCAAAGGAGGCCTAGGGAGAAATGGGAAAGGACAGGGCTGCAGACAGTTCAGGCCGCACGTAGGGGAGGCTGGGAGGAACCACATTATTGGAGGGACAAGGTAGGAAGTGGAGTTCCCTGGTATCATATTCTAGAAAGTGGATCTTGGGAATTCCCTCCTGGATCAGCCTGATTCTTTATGAAGGAAGACACAAAGAGAATTAGAGGAGAAGACCCTACAAGCCAACTAGAATAAAAAGAAAATGGACTAGAAGTAGAAGGGCAGGAATGACTGGGCCTTACAGAGCTGTCCATGCCCTGGAGAGCAGTGAGCGCACCAGTAGCTCAGGGTCCAGCTGGCCACACCATCTTACCCACTGCCTTCCTGAGGTACACAGACCAAGGTTTCATCATCTATCTGTCTGAATAGTCATGTGCCTTCTAAGTTCCAAATGCTGAGCTAAGTAATGGGAATACAGAGGAGATTCCTTACTGGTTGGCAAGCATCTATTGAGGACCTACTCTGTGCTAAGCCCTGGAGAAAATCATGGGAAGAAAAAGAGGCTGAGAAGCACATAAAATGAATGGAAGACGGTCCTTGTCATGAAACTGGACAAAGAGACAAAGTAAATCCCGGTGATGTAGCTTGCTGGAACAACTTGGGGGAAAAAATGTTATTTTTCTTAGCAGTACATTCTCCTACAGAGAGAGGTTCATTTTTATGGGGAAAATGCTGGCATTCTTGGACATTACAATCAGCTGAGGGCTTTGATGAAGAAATTCAGAAGTGAGCTGAATTTCTCTGACAAGGAAAGGAGGAGATGTTCAGTGGCTACTTTAGGGAAAGATTCAGAGGGAGGGAGGAGACCCAGAGGCCCATGTTGTTGTTCAGTCACTAAGTGGTGTCCGACTCTCTGCGACCCCGTGAACTACAGCACACCAGACTTCCCCGTTCTTCACTATCTCCTGGAGTTTGCTCAAACTCACGTCCTTTAAGTCGGTGATGCCTTCAAACCATCTCACCCTCCCCATGACTAAAGAGGAACTCTGACAAGAGAAAGCAAAGATCTTTGTCTTTATTTATTGCTGGGAGTTGTATCATGTAGCTTTCTCCTTCATCTCCCCATAAAATTGTAGTCAGTTCTACATTACTCACTAATGCTTCGTGGGTTGGATCTGTTTTCAGGGGATGTGATAAAGCCCAGAACTCATTTCCAAGTGGTCAGAGGCAAAGGCAGAGGGTTCTCATGTGAGAAAAACTTTATATGAGTTATTGAGGACATGCTTTTAGCAATGCATTTGCAAGTTTAGATGTGAAACACATGTGCTCAGGAAGTTCAGAGGGAAGTAATCTAAGGCTAAGTGGATAATCAGGACAGTCTTCCTAAAAGAAGTAAATTTTGAACTAAACATCCCTTGGGAGATAGATTCAGGTCATGGAAATACAAAGGTACTTATGTAACTTCACAGAGACCCCAAAATACACATGTGGTTTTCTGATCTCAGCTCAAGATACAGACGTGTACATAGGCAGACACACATGTACACTCAGTCATGCCAACAGTTACGGTAGAGGGAAATTCAGGTGTGCACCGGATCACACATCCATCACACACAACCAGACAACCCCTAGCAACTTTCAGTCTCTGCCAAGGTGGCCCCTGCTCTCACTGAGATGCACAAAAAGTGGTTCATTAGTATTAAAACCACATCACTGCCGAAGTGCAGAAGAGTCAGATTTATAACATTAGACATTTTTAGTGGAAAATGTAAATACATCACAGAGAAGGCTGGGCACATGTCCCTTGAAACCATTACCTCACAAAGCTTATCAAGGGTCTAGGCCTTTCACAGAGAAAGACTATTCAGTCTAAGCCACATCCGAGATCATCATATCAAAGTCAGAGGTTTTAAGGGACACAAGTGGTCAACAAAGAAAGTAAGTAATACAGGGACTTCCCTGGCTGTCCAGTGGTTAAGTCTTCACCTTCCATTGCCAAGGTGAGGATTTGGTCCCTGGTCGGTGAGCAAAGATCCCACATGCCTTGTGGCCAAAAAACCAAAACATAAAACAGAAACAATGTTGTAACACATTCAATAAAGACTTTAAAAAATATTCCCACATCAAAAAATATTTTTAAAAACAAAATAAGAAATACAAATAGCCAATAAAAAACATAAATACTATGGTGGCTCAGATGGTAAAGAATCTGCCTGCAGTGCAGGAGACCAGGTTTGATCCCTGGATGGGACGGATCTGCTGGAGAAAGGAATGGCAATCCACTCCAGTATTCATGCCTGGAGGAGCCCATGGACAGAGGAGCCTGGGGGGCTACAGTCCATGCGGTCACAAAGAGTCAGACAGGACTGAAGTGACTTAGCACAAGCACATATATATAATTCTCTAATATTGTAAGATATAAAAATACAAATACTATATATATAAACATATGAAATCAGCCTCACCTGAAGCTAAAGAAATGCAAATAAAAATGACATAATACTGTGTTTGCCCTAATGTACAAAATCTAGAAAGAATAAAAAAGTTCAGCATTGGTTCAGATGAGAGTGTGGAGAACTGTTCTCTCAACCCCAGCACTAGGGCTGGCAGTTTGGTCCATAATCGTCTCAGGAGGCCACGTCTACCAGAAACACTACACACGTGTGTGCTCCCTGATCTGTAAGTTCACTTGTATCTCTTGATGGAATACCCAGGTTAGTGCATAAAGTCGTGTGTATAAGGCTTTCATTGTACTGGGTTTTGAAAGTATGAAAAATTGGAAGCTATTTAAATACCTAGTAAAAGGAGACTGTTAAATAAAATATGGTATCCGTTCAATGAAATACTATATCACTATTATAGGAATAATACAAGATTTCATGATGCTGAAAAATGTTATAAGACATAGCAAGATGTTGTAAATGAGAAAAGCAGAATCGATGCAGTACATAATCTGATACTCTTTGTAATACCAAAGCTAGTGAACGTATTCGGTGGTTAAACCAGGATATAAACTGCATACTAGCAGTGGCCCTTTTGGCTAAATGTTAAATGTTGTCTAGCAAAGTGCCTGGCATAAAATAGGCCCAGAGTAACTATTTGTTAATTAAATAGGTGCATACACACTTACTACGCAGCAGGCAGTGCTGTCAGCACCTGGTAGAATATTCCAGTCTGTCCACAGAACTGGGCTCCAAGTCCTACTGTGAACTCCACTGGGCCATGAGGGGGCACCGCGAGGTGAAGCCAGCCAAACTGCCTTGGTCACCCAGGTCACCAGTCACCAGGTCACCTCGGTCACCAGTTAGGAAATGGTGAAGCCAAGATTCAAACTCAGGCAGCCTCAGTCCAAAGTCTTAACTCAAACACTCTCTGGACATGTGTGCAGAGAAAAGTCTGAGAGGTGGTACACCATCAAACACATCAATCGCAGTGATTCAGGCAATGCTGGGTGGTGGGGTTACTCAAGGTTTTGTTTTCCTTTGTACTTACCAGAGTTTTCTAATTTCCCTACAGTGGTGTAAAATTTAATTTTTGTATCTGTGTGTGTGTGTGCATATGTGCTCAGTTGGGTCCAACCTTTTGGGACCTCCATGGACTGTAGCTCTCCAGGCTCCTCTGTCCATGGAATTCTCCGGGCAAGAACACTGGAATGGGCTTCCATTTCCTCCTCCAGGGGATCTTCCCAACCCAGGGATCAAACCTGTGTTTCTTGCATCTCCTGCATTGGCAGGTGGACCCTCTACAATTGTGCCATCTGGGAAGCCCTTTAATTTTCTTTGAAATAACATGCGATGTCCTTTAATGGATGCTTTCTCTGACCAAAACAGGTGAAAAGTAGAGCAGAGGAAATGGGTTCTCAAGAGAGAGGGAAAAGATGAGGCACAAATAGAGTAGGGATCTCTAACCTCTGGGCCTCTGACTGGTGCCTCCTGTTAGATCAGGGTGGCATTAGACTAGAAACAAAGTGCACAACACTACTCTGTTTAAAATGGATAGCCAACAGAAACCTGTTGTGTAGCACATGGCATTCTGCTCAGTGTTATGTGCCAGCCTGGATGGGAGCAGGGCTTGGAGGAGGATGGATGCATGCATACGTGTGGCTGAGTCCCCTCACTGCTCCCCTGAAACTATCACAGCATTGCTCACCAGCTATTCCCCAATACAAAATGTTTCTGCTGTTAAAAAACATAATAAAAAATTTTAAAAAAGAAAAAAAAACCCATTGTATAGGAAGTCTTTTTATCTAAGATTTATATTACTAGATGACCAAGGAAAATATATCCATTTAAAATGAAGACCAAAAGAAAAAAAAAATGAAGACCACGATTTGAGAGTAAACGATGAATAAAAATTATCTATAAGGGTATTATTAAAGAATAAAAATGTAAATTATGAAAAAAAGAAATAAAGTGTAGAATAAATGTAATGTGCTTGAATTTTCCCAAAATCATGGCCCACCACCATGAGCCTAGTTCATGAAAAATCGTCTTCCACCAAAACGGTCCTTGATGCCAAAAAGGCTGGGGATTGCTGAAACAGAGGGACCAAGTTTCTGCAAACAAGGTAGAAAATTTCAGAAACTACAGGCCCCTCACTTCCCATGTGTTCTTTGCTGTGTCCTTCAACCCTAGAGGATTCCAGGACGCTCCTTGGGGTTGGCACTCTCCTGGAGAGACACATGGTGACCCTACATTCAGGGCCTCTTGCAAGGCCATACTCATGTGGACACACCATTTATGGGTGGAGCTGCATTTGCCCAATGGAGAAGGCGATGGCACCCCACTCCAGTACTCTTGCCTAGAAAATCCCATGGACGGAGGAGCCTGTTAGGCTGCAGTCCATGGGGTCGCAAAGAATCGGACACAACTGAGCGACTTCCCTTTCACTTTTCACTTTCATGCACTGGAGAAGGAAATGGCAACCCACTCCAGTGTTCTTGCCTGGAGAATCCCAGGGACGGAGAAGCCTGGTGG
>NW_011494894.1:2290438-2318229 GCF_000754665.1 Bison bison bison
CCCACTCCAGTGTTCTTGCCTGGAGAATCCCAGGGACGGAGAAGCCTGGTGGGCTGCCGTCTGTGGGGTCACACAGAGTCGGACACGACTGAAGCGACTTAACAGCAGCAGCAGCATTTGCCCAAAGACATTTCTGGAAGTTCTGTACTGGATGTCACGTGGGCATGAAGGGTACGGCTCGGGAAAGATATAGCCCCTGCCTTCAAGAAATTCAGAAATTGTTGGGGAGACAGACAAATGGAAAACACACAAACTCATTACAGGACTAATAAAATAGAAGGAAATTCAGGATGTTATGAGAGCATCTGATTCCTGTAACATCCTGTACTTGCCTGTGTCGTAGAGCTTGTTGTTTTTTCTACTTTAATTGTGTGCTTCCTCCTCCATCTCTCCAACTGCGCACAAACTCCTTGAGGACTGGCACTGAATCTCACCCATGTGTCCCAGCGCTTGGCACAGAGTAGGCCATTTAACCAACAGGAGCTTTGCCTGGATGGTTATCTCTATACAGAAATGGTTCTGTCAATAACTTCTCCAGTTTGATCCATCAAGGATCAGGTTAAAGGAGAGAGGCTACACTGAAAAAAGAATGCCTGGGGATCTCTCTGGCTCAGATGGAATGAACCAGGTGAACAGACAAAAAGAGGAGGGAAAAAACTCCCAGGCTGTGTGAACCCAAGTCCAAGATCGAGTTAAGAAACAGCTGATTTGTTTCGGTCAAAATAGATGTGGCTGCAACAGAGATGAGTCACAGAGGGCCTTTTAGTCACACTAAGTTCAGATTTAATCTTCCAAGCTATGAGGATTCAAAAAAACAGAAGAAGAGGGATGGTCAGATTTGGCTACAGGAAACTCAGTGTGGTAGCACCATGGAAGGTGGAAGAAAGGGGGCAAGTCAGAGGGAAAGAGGCTGGTTCAGTTGGGAGGTCCCTGCAAGGAAGCAGTCCAGAAAATGACGACCTGGATAAAGGCAAGTCTTCCAAGAATGCAGAGAAAAAGACATCCCAACATTATTTTCCTCCAGGCCAGCCTGAAATCATTCTCAGGCATGCAGAACAGTTAAAAATGACACTTGTGTGTGAAAAAGGCAAAGCTGATCTTGAGAACTTAGCCATATTGCCAACTCAGCAGCCCCAATCCCCCAAGGCTTCACACCCCACTAGCACCTCAGCGCCCACCCCTCCCACAGGCAGGGACGAAGACATCCCGGCAGCCAGAGAAACGCTCCGAAGCAGCAGCAGAGGGGGGAGAAGAACATTACAGAGCTCAGCATCTGTGGCAAGCAGCTGCCAAGCAGCCTCCATGTGCCCCTGCAGCTGTCGGCGTGATGGCAACGGAAGAAGGAACAGAAGGACGAAAAGAACTTTCAGCAACAGGCTCCGAGTGCCAGGCAGGTAGGTGGGCCCTGGGGCAACCCAGGCTGACCCCCTGGGGCTCCCGGGAGCTGCTGCTTGCCTTGGAGAATGGCCACATGGAGCCCTTGGCTTCCCAGGCTGGACTTTGCAGGACACCAATCCCCTCACCTGAACCAGGGACCCAGGGGAGTGGAGACTGGACTTGCCAAGCCAGCTTCCTTAGTTTGAGTTCAAGGTCCCTGTCTCTATCTCTTTGAAGGTGCAATATGACTCATATCACTTGGTGTTCAAATCTGTGACTCAAAGCTCAGTGTGGTGGGAGACCTGTTTGGGAGATTCATGACCCCCTCACCACCAAATAATCAAGGAGATGGCCCAGGGTATTTCATGCAACTAAAACAGGGAATTACTGATTTTAACAGCAGGTTGAAGGCATGCATCACGTTGATTATTCACTCATTCATCCATTAATTCAGAGATTTATCAAGTACCAAGTATATAAGAATATGCTAGGCTTTGTGGCAGCTAAAAGAGATATGGAAGGCAAACTGATAATGCAGAGTTTGTCAAGCTGTGCAGCTTACAAAGAGCTCTATTCATTACTTTTCTTTTTACAACTAGAGCTAGAGCTAATATTCAGTCATTTGCATAGTCCAGGCATTACAGATATTTACAGCCATTGACTACCCTGCCTGGCCAGGCTTCCCTGGTGGCTCAGTGGTAAAGAGTTCACCTGATGATGCAGGAGAAGCAGGTTTGATTCCTCGGTCAGGAAGATCCCCTGGAGAAGGAAATGGTAACCCACTCCAGTATTCTTGCCTGGAAAATTCCATGGATAGAGGAGCCCAGTGGGCTGCAGTTTCTGGGGTCACAAAGAGTCGGACACAACTTAGAGAAAAAGACCAGACCCCGCCTGGCCAGTGGTCTTGTGAATCAGTTGTTAAATACAACATTTTGAAAACTGCCCCATACCAATGCTGCCAAGTCATATTTACATTTTCAATCATTCTGGTCTGTGATCACCTCCTAGCAGGTGACACAGTCAGGATTAGAACCCACAAGTTGCTTATGATAAAGTTTGGAAGACGAAGATATCAGAGAGACATGAAATTATTCTAGGGTGATATTTAAACAAGTACCTGATCCTGTGAGCCCCAGAGCTGACACAGTATGTGGGTGAAATGAAACATGAGGGAAAGATCGTCGCATACACAGGCAAACTTAGAAGGGATGTCATTTTGCGGTGGGGGTTGACAGGTGATAGAGACCTTGAAAAAAATTGGGGATTTGGATAGGGTTTGGTCCTGGTTGTCAGGGAAACAGGCTCTGGACAGAATGCCAGGTTCAAAACTCAGCTTTCCATGTATAAAATGAGGATTATAATAAGGATATCTACTAAAGGGTTGTTCTAAGGATCAGGAGATGGTATAGATAAAGCGCCTGATGCAGCATGTGCTCCATAAGGGACAGGCGGCATTCTCTCATTTCCCTTGGTATAGATGGTAAGTGGTAGCCGTCCCTTCTGCAGAGGCTCTTCATTTCCCATATATAACACCCAGGAAGCCTAGTTGTGAGCCACAGAAACCACCTGTGGCTGATAACAATCTACGTATAATTAAACGGAGGAAGAATTTATTGAAAGGTAATTCAAAGAAAGTCGAGTGCCTAAGAATTGATGCTTTTGAACTGTGGTGTTGAAGAAGACTCTTGAGAGTCCCTTGGACTGCAAGGAGATCTGACCAGTCCATCCTAAAGGAAATCAGTTATGAATATTCATTGGAAGGACTGATGCCGAAACTGAAACTCTAATACTTTGACCACTCAATGTGAGGAACCGATTCATTGGAAAAGACCCTGATGCTGGGAAAGATTGAAGGCGGGAGGAGAAGGGGATGACAGAGGATGAGATAGTTGGATGGCATCACCAGACTCAATGGACATGAGTTTGAGTAAACTCCAGGAGTTGGGATGGACAGGGCAGCCTGGTGTGCTGCAGTCCATGCAGTCGCAAAGAGTCGGACACAACTGAGCAACTGAACTGAACTGAATTCACAGAATCACTACAAAGGCTGAAGAGTCAGGAAGAAAGTGGGCAAGAACCAAGGGAGCCTAGACAAACAAGACCAGGGTGGTCAAACTCAGGCCTGAAGAGCCACCTGGAGAGGATGTCAGGGCTTGTGCTGGATGGAACTCCATGGCCACATGTGACAGAGGATGCTGCTGTCAGCCCTGCCATGGCCACTGGCTGGACTACCCTGCTCTCTCTTCCTGTTAACTCCAGAATCAAGGCCTGAAGTGGGCATCCAGCTGGCAGGCCCCAGGTACATGCCTTTGCCCTAGCTGCCATCGGGCAGGGGAGATCTAGCCTCTGAAAATCCAATTTCCCCACTGTGGAAATAACCCAGCCTCCCACCAAGAATCACGCATAAGTGTAGTGTCCACACATTGAAAAAGGGTTCCGAGGCTGAGCAGCTTAAAAACAACTGTCCAGCACACCATGCCAGGCGCACCCGCGACCTCGGTCCTGCCTGCACCTCCATCCCAAAGGCTAGGGCCACCGGACTTCGGACTTGACCATCCAGTGACACTAAATGCACTGCGCTCCTTCAGTCCTCTGGGTAGATTTTTTCATTCCTTCTCTGCTTGTACATCTGCTTGTTGTCCACATAAACTTCCAGAGGCAGGTATCACTTCTGCCTACTTGATAAGCTGCCTGTGACTTCTACAGGTCGGATTAGCTGCCTTTCTCGGGGTTCTCATGGCATTCAGGGTATGCCTTCCTCCACTACTTAATACACTGAATTGAAAGCATTTAACGGAGGATCTGGCTTAGCGGTTCTCAAGCGTTAGAAATCTCAGAATCACCTGGAGAGCTTGTTAAAGCACAGACTCCTAAGCCCCATTCCTAGAGTTTCTCAGTCGTTCTGGTGTAAGATCTGATGATTTGCTTTTCTAGTAAGTTTCAGGTGATTCTGATAACATTTTGCTGAGGCTATTAGCCTAGGAACCACACCCTAAGATCCAGGGACCTAACTTACAATTTTAAACCAATGGTTCTCACATAGGGGCTGCTATACCCCACCTCATACTTCCACCCCCGGGCACATTTGGCAATATTTTGAGATGTTTCTGGTTATCACAACTAGGAGGGGAGTGGCTACTGACATCTAGTAGGTAGAGCCCACTCCCTACCCCAACAAAAAATTACCCAGGCCCAAATATCAGAAGTTTCATGGTTGAGAAACCGTGATGCGGACCATAAAATTCCTGAGGGCAGACACTTATTCAGCATCATATTCCCACATCTAACATGTCATGTAGTCTGTAATATTTGCTCACTCTATGGTTATTAATTGGAATCACTTGACTAAAGACCATGAATGTATCTTCTCAACCCCAAGTTGAAAAGAAATCTAAGAAGTACAAGGGAGCCTGGAACTGAAGACATTAGATGGGAAGCAGACATAAAATGCATAATACCAAACTGCTAGAAGTGAAATCACAGGAGAAGAAGCATCCAGACTTCTTATTGCCTGGTCAACCCCCAGCCCCACACAAACACCCCTCTCTGCATACCCACGCAAGTGACTGCAGCCTTCCAACATTTTCTCCTCAAACCTGCTCATCAGGCCTGTTAGTGAGTCTTCAATGACCATCTCCTCTTCTCTTTCACAGGGCACATGGTCACACAAATAAAGATGACACTTTCCAACCTCCCCTCCAGCTGATATGGAAAGACCCAGCCAAAGCAACATGAGCAGAAGCCGTGTGTGTAACTTCAAGTCACATCCTTAAAAGGAGGCATGTGTCCCCCTTCCTCCCTTCTGCTGTTTTCAGTGTGAATGTGGGGAAGAGGCACCTTGGATCAAGCTGGTGTAGGCCATACTCTGCAAAGGCAGAGCAAAATGTCAGCATGAGCCTGGGTCCCTAGACGATCCCAAAGAGCAAAGCCCCCATACAAGCACTGAAGCACCTTCTTCCAGACTGTTCCATGGGAAAGACACTTGCATTTTGTCTAAGCTACTCTTGAGAGTCCTTTGGACAACAGGGTAATCAAACCAGTCAATCCTAAAGGAAGTCAACCTTGAATAGTCATTGGAAGGACTGATGCTGAAGCTCCAATACTTTGGTCTTCTGATGCGAAGAGTTGCCTCACTGGAAAAGACCTTGACGCTGAGAAAGATTGAGGACAAAAGGAGGAGGGGGCGACAGAGGATGAGGTTGGATGGCATCACTGACTCAGTGGAGCAAACTTTAGGAGATGGTAAAGGACGCGGAAGCCTGCTGTGCTGCAGTCCATGGGATTGCAGAGTCGGACACAACTGAGCGACTGAACAACAAAGCCACTCTTATTTTGAGTTTCTATTACAAGCAGCTGACCTCATATGCTAGCAAATATTACTAATCAAACTTGAAATCCAGCTACTTTTCTCACCATCAACATACATTCCTGGCCCCTGGAAAGCTAGAATATTCTCTCTATGTGGTGGGACTCCAGCAGTTTCTACATAGATCTATCTCCCCTACCTCAAACCCTACTCCACCCACTGTCCCAAAGATTCCTGAAGGCTCTCTCTCTGAAAAAGCCAAGGCTTCCATCTCTGGTAAATTATAACCCCGAGGAGGAATAACAGACTATACTATTAATCAGTTTTTGTACCTGTGAAAGGCAGAACTGAGAATGTTCTGCTAAGGAGGGGAAAAAGGCTTTAAAATAAAAATGTGGCACCACTGAAAACCCATAAACCTCACAGATTTGCCTAAGATTGGTGTGAGGATAGAGCCAAACCAAACACTGCCACCGTGACCCCACTCTTGAAGAATACCTCCTAAGTCTTAATACCCTCCCCAACAACCGAAACTGGCCTCAGCAGCACTGATCATGCCGAGGAGAGTGGGGCCTCCCTGGTAGAGTCCGTACCCTCTGGGGCGGAACCACCCGCACGGCCAGTCAGGTAAGCTGCACTAAGTTCCTGTCCTATCCCTGGGAAACAGAGAAGGAAAGTCACGCTCTTCCTCCTGGCTTTCTCAGCTCCCTGGCTCTAGAGGATGACATTGCCCTTCCCCGCTTGTCCTTGGCTGAGTAGACACTCTAATTTATCTAGAAGTCACTTTTCTTTTCATTTTGGGATCTGGTAAATGTTACCGTCTGCAGTTGACTCAGCCTGCCCTGAAGTGAAGGAATTTGTGTAGTCTGTCAATCTCCACAGCTTTGGAGGATGTTTTAAATGGCATTTGGTGATTGAAAGCAAGATACAATTGCCCTGTGACAAAGAAGCTAATGATCAAGGCCCCTCTAATAGCTTTTATATTACTGTTAAGTCACAACACTCTCCTGCTACTTTTTATTCATGCAAATGAAGTACACATCAAATCAAAGCAAACTGTCTGCCAACAGGTTGGCTTAAAGACCAGAATCCTCTTTTGCTTCTCTTTTTAAATAAAGAGCAAACAAGGACAGAAAAGAAACAAGATGGTACCTTTTGTGCTTGTTTTCATAATTTTTTTTTTCCTTCTGTCCTCCTCCTGGAGTAAGCCTGAAAGGTCACAAGATAAGGGTTTCTCATTCGTATCCTTGAGCCGAAGGTATTTGGAGATGATAAAAAAACACACACACTGGTTTGTTTTTTTTTCTTTTCATTTGGAGTCCTCCTGTCAAGGTGCCCAGAATAATGCTTCTGGAGCAGATGGGGAAGGCAGACGAAGCCGTGCTGGGAAACCACGTTTCCAGACGCGGCGTTTGTGTCAGCCCTGTTCTTCGGCAGAAGCCGCCACCTGGGGGAGCCTGCCCCGCCATCCTCTGTACCCTGCGCACGGGTCCAAGCAGACCTTTCACACTTGGCTATTCGTAATGCTTATTAATTTGGCGCCTGCTTCTAGAGACCCTATATTTTTCACCAGGCTTTGGCCCAATAGTGCTGTTGGAAAGAATCTTGAGATAAAGAGACACATCTAACAGCCAAGGTAAATGCAGTCGTACTGCAGAGCAGAACACTAGAGGTAGCCCCAGGAAGACAGCTGTTCTCATCAGGTGTCTGCAGACCCCTTAAGCCAGGAGGGAAGGATTTGGTGGGGAAATGCCTAAGACTCCACCATTTCACTTTCAGTGTCAAAGATCATTGTCTTATTATGGATGTTGTGATCGGTATTACTCAATGATACCCCCGGACTAAAAGGATCTGGGGAAAATAACCAAGAGCATAACTCCCCAAACCAGCCACTGCCCCCATGGCATCGCTGTGCTAGTTCATCATCTTAGTTAGACCTCACACCCAGGGCCAGATGGCTATGATTTAAACACAGGCAGTCCTGTTGGGGTCTCTTCAGTTTAGTTCAGTTCAGTCGCTCAGTCGTGTCCGACTCTTTGTGACCCCATGAACTGCAGCATGCCAGGCCTCCCTGTCCACCACCAACTCCCAGAGCCTACCCAAAGGGGTCAATAGATAGCATCCTGCTTCACCTGAGACAAAGGATTGGCAGAAGGGAGCTGAAATAAAACCTTTATCACCAATAAAGGCCAACTGGCAGGACACTGCTAAACATGAGGGCCCCAGAATTAGGCAGACTTGCTCTCCCCGGTACAAGTACGCTGGACCCGGGAAGATGGCCCATTCATTGTAGAAGGGGGAGAGAACTGCTTTCTGCAGGCAGGAAGATGGCTCTGCGGAAGATGGCCCATTCATTGTAGAAGGGGGAGAGAACTGCTTTCTGCCGGCAGGAAGATGGCTCTGCAGAAGAAAAAGGGGAGAGGTGGGTCACACACATTTCTAGTTTGTTTTTCCTAAATATATCAATATGATAAATCACTCCCCTGTCACAGAGCACCAGTTTGAGCTCCCTGCATCATACAGCAAAATGATGCTTTTGAACTGTGTTGTTGGAGAAGATTCTTGAGAGTTCCTTGGACTGCAAGGAGATCAAACCAGTCAATCCTAAAGGAAATCAGCCCTGAATATTCATTAGAAGGACTGATGCTGAAACCAAAGCTCCAATACTTTGGCCACCTGATGCAAAGACCCTCCTCATTAGAAAGTACTCTGATGCTGGGAAAAACTGAGGGCAGAAAGAGAAGGGGGAAACAGAGGATGAGGTGGTTGGATGGCAGCACTGACTCAATGGACATGAGTTTGAGCAAACTCTGGGAGATAGTGAAGGCCTGGGAATCCTGGCGTGCTGCAGTTCATAGGGTCGCAAAGAGTCAGACATGACTTAGCAACTGAATACCAACAATATCTACTTTACATATGGTAGTGTATATGTTGGGGTGAGAGGTGGGAGAGAGGTTCAAGAGGGAGGGGACATGTGTATATGTCTGATTATGGCTGATTCATGTTGGTGTATGGCAGAAACCAACACAATATTGTAAAGCAATTATCCTCCAACTAAAAATAAATAAATTTTATAAAAGAAGATAAACAAAAAATGTGCTAAGTTGTGTCTGACCCTTTGTGACCAAGGACTGTAGCCTGCCTGGCTCCTCTGTCCACAGGATTCTCCAGGCAAGAATATTGGAGTGGGTTGTCAATCCCTTCTCCAGGGGATCTTCCCAACCCAGGGATCGAACTCAGGTCTTCTGCATTGCATGTGGATTCTTTACTGTCTCAGCTACCAGGGAAGCCCCAGATAAATAACTGAAAATGTTAAGAAAAAAATCACTCCCCTAGAGCAAGCGAGTAAGGAGATGGAGAAGGTCCTGAATGCCACACCTCCTACTTGGAAAAATATGCCTAGAGTGGGGAACAAGCTACCCCCCGCCCCCAGCACCATTTCAGGGTGAGGGAACAGACCCAGAGAGAACTTAGGAGATCTTGCTTATGACACCCAATTAAAAGGTGACGACAATCTTTGGACTGCCATGTCCAAGGGTGCCCTGTTATCCACATCTACTGACTCTTGACCACGGGAGGACGTCATACTCATGCAGCCATTGGCCATTTCCGACCCTTCCCCATGTGCCACACCCTTGCCTGGTTTGGCATCTCAATTTTCATCCAAGTGCCAACACTCTTCTTCTACTTAGAGCTATGCCATCACCACCCAATACCCTCGCAGAAGACCTATGTCAGAGATGATAACCCCAAATTCCTTACAACTCAATTTACATGAGAGGCATGCTCTGGAGGACTGGGCAGGTCATTTACAACCCAATCCATCCTTCTTTGTCTTGGCCTCTTCATAAACAGCATTGTCTCCTCCAGCTTGACGTTAAGAAGAAATTCCAGAACAAAATTCTCTATTTTATTAACTAAAGGGAGTTGTTGAAAACATTGTCCATTTTGTTTCTCAGTCTTCTGAAATCAACACACACACACACACAAACACTTCTTTTAGCTCTAAGAGTTGTGTTTTTGTTTTTCCTAGTTAGGATACTCTTTTCTTTAAGGTCACTATAGTTAATGTAAATTTTGCTTAAATCATGTCAATAAATTGTTTTCTCTTTTTGATTTGGTCATCAGGTAGCTCAAAACCAAATCTGTGGTTCAGTGCCAGTTAAACAATGGAGGAGGCAGAAGCCTGGGTATCTGCAACTTCTCCCTCTCTGGAAACTCTCCCTTTTACCACCCCCTTCCCCGTGTCCTGTTTATAGTCTAAAGACAACACTGTTTGTTTTCTATTTTACAATGGACTAGGTATTCTTGGAGGAAACCATAAATTCCATGGAATGACAGAAACAAATAAAATGTATCCTTAATATTCTTCATTAATTTGCAATAAATTAATTTTAAAATTTTATTAAAATAGCCAATGGATATAAATTATCTAGCCTTTTAAATTTTAGGATCAGATCAAAAAATTTATTTTCATGTGACTTTCCAAGAATTTAATGAGTTTTTATATTGTTCATCAAATTTATACAATCAAAATAGGATTTCTTTTTATAATATTTGGTTGCTGACTCATAAATTGTCAATTATATTCTATTTTTCAACACAGTGACTTAATTAAACTTATTTTATCACTTGGCTAATTCACAGTATTAAGAGAAGTATTCAAAGGATGATGTATTTGACCAAGGTTAATTCTGTTTTATTTCTACTAGTATATCCTAGATTAAAATCATTAAATATTTTATGTTGCCATTTTATATGCCATAGAAAAAATATTGGCTGTTAGTAAATTTTGACAAAAGATTCTCACTAAACACATTTTCCAAAGACTCTCTCTGTTGGCATCTACAGCTAAACTTAATCTCTTTTATATCCCATTGCCTCTTGAGATTGGAAGGGACTTTTTGGGTTCTTGTTTTGGTTAGTGTTTTCTCCCAGAAATATCAACTGTTGCTGTCATTCTTACTGAAGTTGGTTATCTCATTGTTGGTTCTATAAGCCAAGCTTATTTCTTGCAAAATATTTTTTAATAATCCAAAGTCCAACCACTAGACCAGTTGTCATCAGTTTGGCCTTTGATATCAGAAGTAAAAGGGACAGAAAATGAGACCATTTTTTCCTATATCTTCTTCTCTTGTTCTCTTCAATTCATAGAGAGTGAAGTTACAGTTTTTTTAGTTTTGTTTTTAAAGGTCAGGTATATGATAAAATTTATTTTTTAAACAGAAATGAGACACTGAGTTCTTATATGCATTTAGATTTTCACACACCTGATATTCAAGAACTCATTTCTTCATCCATTCATTCACCAAATATTTACTCAGCACCCACTCTGTACAGACATCATCATGTGAGCAGTCACGGGAAAAATAAGCCATATTGCAGAGGAAGGCAGGGGAGAAGGCAATGGCAACCCACTCCAGTGTTCTTGCCTGGAGAATCCCACGGACGAGGGAGCCTGGTGGGCTGCTGTCTATGGGGTCGCACAGAGTCAGACACGACTGAAGCAACTTAGCAGCAGCAGCAGCAAAGGAAGGCAGAGGAAAGAGGAGCTAAAATCCCTGTCCCTTGGGGAGCCAACAGGCCACTTTAGGAAACACGGCATGTCAAGGACCTAGTATATAGTAGGTGCTACGTAGATGCAGGCCATAATGAACTGTAACCACAAAAACCATTTAAGCCTCTAATTCAACCACATGTCCACACAAATATAGACCAACCTCAGGAGCTGTGCCTGCAGTAGGAAATGGCAACCCACTCCAGTATCCTTGCCTGGAAAATCCCATGGACAGAGGAGCCTGCTGGGCTATAGTCCATGAGGTCGCAAAGAGTTGTAACCGACAGTGATCTAGGGCACATGCATGCAGAAGCTGTGGGTTTCTCAGAAAGCAAAAGGGTTAGACTGCTAATTTAAATGCATCCATTTTATTTTAATAAATTTTCCCATGCAGTCATTTCCTGTTTTTTCCTCCCTAAAACTGGCAAGTATTTTAAGAATGTAGGCTCTAAAACTAGGCTATGCAAATAGTTTAAAGAATTAATATTATATAAATTACATATAATAAAATGCAAGATCTTAAAATATTGAGCATTTGGTTTGATGAGTTTTACCAGTTGTATACACCTAGGTAACCACCACTTAAATGACAGACCATTTCCATTATCCCAGAGAGTTTCCTTAAGCCCCTTACTAGGCAATCTCTTTCTGATTTCTATGACTATAGATTAATTTTATTCTATAATTTCAGGTACATGGAATCATGGAGCATATATACTCTCATATCCAGCTTCACTTAAATCATGTTTTTGAGATGTTGTTGCATTTATTAGTAGTTTATCCTTTTGTACTGCTGAATTATACTCCACTATGTAGATAAACTACTGTTTATCCATTCTCTTGTCAGTGGAAATTTGGGTTGTTTCCAGTCTTCGGTGATTATGACTAAAATTGCTATCCTCGTTTTTGTAAAAGCCATTTTGTACACATATATTTTCATTTCTTTCTTTCTTTTTTTTTTTTTAGTAAGAACTTCGAATTTAGTATTTCTGGGATATAGAGTAGATATATGATCAACTTTCTAAGAAACTCTTAAGTAGTTCTCCAAAGTGGTGGGTCTTTTTTACACTACTGCCAACAGACATATCAAAGTTCTGGTTGTGCCATATGCTCATACTTGGTATTGACCATCTTTTGGGGTTTTAGCCATTTTCATGTTGGTAAAATAGTAGCTCAGTGTGGTTTAATTCCCATGTTCTTAATGACTACTGGCTTCCTTGGTGGCTCAGATGGTAAAGAAGCTGCCTGCAATGCAGAAGACCTGGGTTCAATCCCTGGGTTAGGAAGATCCCCTGAAGAAGGAAATTGTAACCCACTCGAGTATTTTTGCCTAGAAAATTCCGTGTACTGAGGAGCTGGCAGGCTACAGTCCATGGGGTCACAAAGAATAGGACATAACTGAGCAGCTAACACACATGCAATGATTTTTTCATTTATTTCTTGCTATTTGTACAAGATCTTCTGTGAAGTGTCTGTTCAAGATTTTTGCCCGTTTTTTGATTTGACTTCTTATTGTTGATTTGTAGAAATTCTTTACATATTATGAATATGAGATTTTTATATATCTATATATTACATTTTTTCCTCAGTCTGTGCCTTGAACATTCATTTTCTTAGTGATGGATCAGACCTCACCTGGTCCCTTTACTAGCTGAGTTCTCTGGGGAGAAATGTAGAAAATACAATCTTTTTAATATCACTAATCATTAACCTTTTCTTTCATCATACTAAGAAAGACATTTCTCTAATTCTCTTCCTATCTACTCTCTGTTCCTTTGTTGATGGTCTTTGTTGAACTTAGCATGTCCCTATGTAGTTATCTATGTATCCCTAGTCTGAATTAATTACTTCATTCTCTAAACACACATAGCACTTTACTTATTTCTTCATTTCTTTCTAAATTAATATTTTATATATCTTCAATCCAAACCACTATATTTAACCATACATAGGACCTTCCTGGAGCTCAGTTGGCAAAGAATCTGCCTGAAATGCAGGAGACTAGGGTTCAATCCCTGGGTCGGGAAGATCCCCTGGAGAAAGAAATGGCAACCCTCTCTAATAATCTTGCCTGGAAAATCTCACGGATGGAGGAGCCTGGCGGGCTACAGTCCAAGGGGTGGCAAAAATCAGACACGACTTAGTGGCTAAACCACCACAAATGTCTACTTGGACATTCCCCTAAATCTCTGCAGCCTCCAAATGGAATCCTTTATTACACCCCTTGCAAAGACAGTCCTTCTTTAGGCTTCCTGTTATGGTAAGTGCCAGCACCATATACCAACTTCTTAATGCAGAAATCTATCTGTGTTTTAATTCCCATATCCAATCCCTCAGCTGGGGTCATTGATCTTAACACCCTCACTCCCCCAAATCTTGGATTTATCCATTTGTTTCCCTCCTACTGCCCCGTTGTGTCATTTCTCATCTAGATTTTTGTTCTGGCTTTATCATCTTTCTTCCCACTATACTCCAACTATGTGGGCTTTCAGGTAGCTTCTAGAATATACCAAGAGTTTTCTTCTCAGACTTTTGCATTTGAAGTTCCCTTTGCCTACAGTGCTCTTCTCTAGGGCTTCCTTGATCTGAAATAGTACCAGTCCACCCACTCGATACTCTCTATCACAATATGCTCTTTATCTCCTTCTTAGGATTTATCCCAAACTGTGGTCACATTTTCCTTCTTGCTTTCCCCCACAAGATATAAGTTTCCAGAGAGTAGATTCCCTTTTGTTCGTTAGTATATCTCCATGTCTGGCACATAATAGACACTTACTGAGGATCATTGAATCAAAGAATGTTTTCCTCACCAATTCAAATGTAGGATCATGTCTTTTTTATTCTCTATCCACCCCAAAATATTTCTTTGCAAATATAGGTATTATAAATGCCTCCTTAAGTGGGTTACATTGATTTCCTTCAATGTCTTTGGCTAACTGCACCACTTTTCCCAAATTAGCTTTTCTGGTCTTTCTTCATATAGCCACCAATCTATTCCCTCCCTAGCTTATCTATACCAAAGCCCAGATTTGTTGTTTCTCTAAAGATCTATGCACTGCATATATACAGCTGTACCTGCTAGATACCAAATAATTGCCAAAAGTAATTTCAGGTGGATTCTATCCATTTGGTGAAGAAAAACCAGCAGCCTAACAGAGCTGACTACTCAGCTCCATCAGACAGGTAAAGACTGCGTCCAGGCACAAACCCTTGCTGTTTCCTGTACCTTCCTCTGCTTGGTATCACGCTCCCCTCTCACGAGAGTGTTTGAGTTTGATTCTCTCAGCCAAGTGGCAGATGGAGAAATTGTTTGTGATTGAGAAGAGAATATTTTATCAGACTTCCTACAAATGGGGTCCACTGAATTTTAATCTGCCAGCAAAGCACTGACAAAAAAAAAAGGAGGAAAAGTCTCAACAGGACATCCTGTAAGGGCGCCTCAGGAATTCGTATGTTTTGGGTCAACACTCAGTCGATAGATGATAAACTTTCAAGGGCAACTGAGAGAGTCCTGAATCAGATACCTCCCAGGGCCCTCCAGCCTGCTGGGGAAGGCTGCAGGGCAGAAGGGAACCTGGGTCAGGAGCCAGGAAGTCTGTATTCCAGACCTGGTTCTGGCCCTGACCTCTTAGGTCACTGCCTGTTGGTGGCGTCACCTTCAGAGTCTCGGTCACCCCACCTGTACCAAAAAAAAAAAAGGAAAGGGTACATCCTACTCCTCCCAACTGGGTTGTGAAGAAAATTAATTGGGAGATGACTATGCTATCCAGATAGAAGAAGCCCAAGTTGGTTTTGAAATTAATAATATTTTACTCTTTTCTCTATCATACAACTCTGCAATAGGTTCTGTATCGTATTGACAGCCACTGATGTTTACTGAACAGTTGCTGTGCGCTGGATACATGCAAACTGCACTTCGCATGAATTGTCTCCTATAACTCGTATTAAACCCCGGGGAAGGGTGCTAAAGAGGGCACAAAAATATGAAAGACGGCATATCTTTTAAACGGATTTCAACATTACCTAAGTGTTGGTCACTCAGTTGTGTCTGACTCTTTGTGACCCCATGGATGGTAGCCTGCCAGGCTCCTCTCTCCATCGAATTCTCCAGGCAAGAATACTGGAGTGGGATGCCATGCCCTCCTCCAAGGGATCTTTCTGACCCAGGGATTGAACCCAGGTCTCCTGTATTGAAGGCAGATATTTAGCATCTCAGCTACCAGGGAAGCTCCAATATTAACCCAGGGCCTCATCAATAAATGCTCCTGGAAACCAAGGGCTGAGGCAGTGTGCCATGCCTCAGACAATATTTTCACAGGCAAACTGAAATGATGAGGGAGGTGGGATGGGGAGGGATGTGGGAGGGGGGTTCAGGATGGGAAACACATGTACACTCATGGCTGATTCATGTTAATGTACGGCAAAAACCACTGCAATACTGTAAAATAATCAACCTCCAATTAAAATAAAAAGAAAAAAAATTGAAATGATGAACGAGATATCCATCCCCCAGCGTTGCATTGCCACCACCTGTGAATTACTCCTCTCTGCCTCTCTCATACCCAGGTACAGTGTATATACACAAACCATACACAAATAATAATAGTCCAGATTATTGTGCACCGACTATGTGCCAAGGATTTTACATATATGATCTCAATTACTCATTACATCAGCCCTTGGAGTAGGTACTATTTTTAGCCCCAAGATAATGGAACAGAGCGATGGGGAGTAACTTGCCCAAGATAAGGGAAAGTGGTAGACCAGAACTGGAGCCCAGTCTTTCAGCAACCAAGAGCTTGCTTTTCTATCCACTACTCCACATTGCCTCTCGATGCATTTTTTTCTCATTTTAACATTTTTAAATTAAGTTTTACAACGGATTTGAACATTTAACATAGTAGCACTGCATGCTCAGTCACTCAGTGGTGTCTGACTCTTTGCCACCCTATCGACTGTTGTCTGCCAGGCTCCTCTGTCCATGGAATTCCCCAGGCCAGAATTGTCATTTCCTCTTCCAGAGGATCTTCCTGACCCAGAGATCAAACCCACATCTCCTGCATCTCCCGCATTGGCAGGTGAATTCTTATCACTGAGCCACCTGGAAAGCCCCAGTATGGTAGCAGAGGGCTTTTTAAATCCTCAGAAAACACAGTTGTTATTCAAACAATGGTACCTAAGAATAGAGGAAATAGGATGGGGATAGACACACCACAGAGGAGAAGGGACTCATAACTGCAGGGCAGGAAACCTGGTTCTCATTTCAGCTCTGCCAGTGCCAGCCCTCTGACCCGGGACAAGCCACTTGGTCTCTCTGAGCCTCTGGTTAGAAAATGAGGGCACTTAACTAAAAGATACTGAAATTTCACACGTGCTCTAAACCCCTATATGGAATCTAGTGCGAGTGAGTGTGTATAAGATTGCCCTCCAGCCAACAGGCTGGCCGGTGCCCCAGTAGCTCAGGGAGATTAACAGAGGCCCAGGCGAGACCTCAGCCCCAGTCTGTGTGCATTCCACTCCATCCCGGGCCCTTCCTGCAGCTCTGAAAACACAGGCTGGATCCAAGGCGCCTGTTCCAGCATCACTTCTGTTTACTCCACCATCAGGATGGTGTCATTTAGCCAGAGCCATCATTCATAGTCACACCAAATGGCCCATGGAAGAAAAGTTGGTTGCACTCAAAGAACAGATGACAAGTGACAGGCCCCGCTCCTGATTTTCCACAATAACAGAAGAGACCAGCAACTGCCGCGGTGGTCCAACATGCGAACAAACTATTCTCTTCCAAGTAGACTCTTTCTGCTGATGTCCGCCCCCTCTCTGGGGACTAAAGAGCATCCCTGGTCTCTTGCGAAGCTGAGCATCCCCATCCTTCCAGGGGTAATACTGGGAGAGACACTCACAGCAGCCCTGCTCATCTGAGTTCTGCTGCTTACTTTTATTTTGTGAATAAAAGTTAATCATGTAACTCCTTTGCATATCCAGTGCTGCCAAAGGAAGCAGAACTGGCATAGGGTGGTGGTGAGACTGAACTGAAGGCCAAAAACAAGAGGGGGAAGGAAAGAATCTAGAAGTTCTCAGCCAAAAGCAGTAACTGGAGACAACTGAGCTGACGTTACTGGACAGGTCTATACCCCTCTGTTTTGGCTAATGAATTGCAAAATGAGACTGCCTCAGTAAATGACCAGACACCTGTCTGCTGCCTATGGGATCATCAGAAGTTTCAGTGATTGAGAGCAAGAATTATCAGAATTTTTCTGGCCCGCTCTGCAGAGGCAATTCAGTTCCAATGTTAACGTTTTACTAAAAAGGCTAGGTCCAATAGTACCATTTTAAAAATTTTCATTAAGAATAATCAGTTTACAATGTTGTGTTAATTTCTGCTATACAGCAAAGTGATTCAGTTTATATATATATATATATGTATATATATATGCATATTCTTTTTCTTATTCTTTTCCATATGGTATATCACACAATATTGAATACAGTTTCCTGTGCTATACAGTAAGACCTTGTTGTTTATTAGTTTTAACTTTTTCTTTTAAGTTGAGCCATGTAAAGTTGCTATTTGCCCATTTTTGACCTACAAGACTAGAAATATCGTGATGTTCAACCTAATATTTTTAGCAAGCCACTGTCCTAGGTGTTGAAAATATAAAGAGAGATAAGACACAATATGTCCTCAAGGGGCTGCCAAAAGACAACCTCATAGAGAATTAGCTGCAGGTTGGGTGTGCTGGATGCTATGAGAAAGAGGTACAGAGGAAAGGGGGCGGGAAGTAGGGTAGAAATGCAATGTCCTGAAGTAGGAGTGTACTCCTTTCATTTAGCAGGAGTCCAGATCCATTGGGATAAACACTAATGCCCCCCTCCCCTTCTTGCCATCTAAGCATCTGAGGACCAGACAGCAAAGCTAGAGTCTCCAAGCAAGAGTAAGAGCAGACCTAGTTCTGAACCTGCCAACCTTGACTGAGTCTCTAAAGCATTTGTTATTTTTATGGGCCCCTGAATGCTTCCCTTGAATATTAATTTTCCTCAATTCTTTAAGTATATATTAGTTATTACATATCTTTGATTAATATTTGATGGCCGCTTAGGCTGCTGAGAGCTCTCATAAATTTCCCAAGTGGATATCTGGCACTCGGTAAGTGTGGGAGACCCCGCGTGTAGAGCAAAGACATCAATCATTTTAAATCTCTGACTCCACACCTTAATACCCAAAGATATATTGCTAAGAAGCCCATAACAAGTCATTAAAAATGAATGTCTTGTGGCAGTTTTCATGCCTGCAGAATTCTGCAGCAGAGGGAGGGGAACCTGGGATATGGCAGAGCCCAGAGAGCATGCCAACACCTCTCTGGGCATGTTTTAAAATGCTCTATTTCCCACTCCATGATCAGCTACATCATTTGTGGGGTCCAATGCAAAATGAAAATTCAGGGCCCTTGTCCTACAGTTATTAAGCATTCTGACAAAGCAACAAGGATGCATTAAACAAGCTTGGGGCCTTTCTAAGTGTGGGATCCAGTGTGACTATGCAGGTCACACACCCCATGAAGCCAGCTGTCCCTCTCTCTGCCCTCCCCAGCACCCTCATCTCCCTCTGACTGGAACTTAGTCTCTGTCTGTAAGTGTTTTCAATAAAAACATCAACAACGATAGCAGTTTTTGGAGATACAAATGAGGGCACTCTATTTTCCTGAACTTTTCATCCACTCACCAAATCAGAGAGGATTCATCTCAGTTACCATAAAAGTACTGTAATTACCTTTGTTGTACAAATGGGGAGATTGAAACCTGTGATGGTTAATTTTATGTGTTAATCTCACTGGGCCACAAGGCACCCAGATATTTGGCCAAATATTATTCTAGGTGCTTCTGCGAGGGTGTTTTTGATGCGATTAAGTAGGTAAGCTGACTAAAGCAGATTGCCCTTCCTAATGAGGGTGGGCCTCATCCAATCAGTTGAAGACCTGAAGAGAACAAAAAGGCTGGCCCTCTCTTGAGTAACAGGGAACTCCTTCTTGACTAACTCAGAGCTGGGACATTAGATTTTCCCTGCTTTTGGACTTGAACTAAAAGATTAGTTCTTCCTGAGTCTCCAGCCTGCCAAATGCAGATCTGGGGCCTTGTGAGCCAATTCCAGCGCACAGACATTGTACATATATGGATCCAGGTGCTCAGTCACTCAGTCATGTCTGGCTCTTTGCAACTCCGTGGACTGTAGCCCACCAGGCTCCTTGGTCCATGGAATCCTCCAGGCAAGAATACTGGAGTGGGTTTCCATTCCCTTCTCCAGAGGATCTTCCCGACCCAGGGATGGAACTTGGGTCTCCGGCCCTGCAGGCAGATTCTTTACCATCTGAGCCAGTGAGACGTAGCACAAGGTAATGGCAGTGCCCGGGTACTTCTCTGCCGTCACAAATCCTGCCACTTCTTGCACAGCCTCGCCTCCTCTCCACAGCTCTGCATCCTTCCAGCCTCTTTCATTTTTTCATTTACTTCCCTGTGTTTAGTCTTGTGGCAGTTATTTAGACAAGTATTTTTTAAAACAGGGGCAATTTTACCCCCCAGGGAACGTTTGGCAATGACTAAAGACAGTTTGAGTTGTCACAACTGTGGGGGTGCCACTGGCATGTAGTGGGTAGAGCCAGGGATGCTGCTAAACATCCCATAGCACACAGGGGAGCCCCCACAACAGAGAATCATCCAGCCCAAATGTCAACGGTGCCACAGCTGATAAATCCTGATTGAGACCCAGGATGGCAAGTTTCTGCCACGAGGGCTCCTCCTCCCCACTTCCCCTCTGTCCTTTGCTGTCACATTGAGTTGATCAGGGCATTCATTCCCTCTGAGCCCGGTTCTAAACTCAGAGTCCTCTCAACACAGGTCTCCAGGCAGTTGCTAATAAGTGATAGGTGCTGAAATGGAAAACCCTTACGTTAGACACTTTTGTGTTGGCCGTATTTACCTAATCATATTGTAACCTTTTGAAGCAAAGATCATGTTTACTACATTATAGTCTTGGAGAGCTCCAAGAGGAAGACAGAAAATGATAGAGGGGGGAAAGAAAGAGGGAGGGGGACATAAAGAAAATTAAAGAGAAAAGAAGAGAAGGAAACAGAAGTGTAGATGAAAAAGGAATGGAAAATAGAAGAAATAAAGTCCAAAAGGAGGCACCGCTGAGGTCAGTATCTCTGAAATAACTGAAGGAGTTTATTTCGTATATTCTTTTTTTTTTTGGCTTCGCAGTGTCTTAGTTGCCACACATGGGATCTTCAGTTGCAGCACATGAGATCAAGTTCCCTGACCAGGGATCGAACTCAGACCCCCTGCATTGGGAGCACAGCATCCGAGCCACTGTACCACCAGTGAAGTCCCTTTTGTATATTCTTAACATGGCTCCTCAAAGTCCCAGGAGCCAACACCATAATTTCCCTGTGGTCAAGAGGTTGACTCCCTGTCATGAAGACCTCATCACTATATTCTTTTAGTTCACATAGGCTCCGTATAAGAACTCCCCAGTCCCTCCCAGACCCTCCGGTGGCCCCCACGTACAGAGCTTTCTTGCAAAGTGGTGAGGAAGAGCTGTCATCTTGTTGTTATTTTCCCTAAAGGCCACAGAGAGTGCCCCCCAAAGAGCTAGGTTCAAGGTTCTTCTCAAATGTCTGTGAGCCTTCGCTTGATGTGGATTGCAGATTAGGACAAGGGCCCCCATGCTCGTGATAAACGGCCAGCAATGGTAGCTTTGAGAGAAAACAAAACCCTACGCAGTGCTGACTGTCGACAGTCTTGATGGATACATTCTGAGTGTTTTTATAGCTTAGATCTTCAGAAAAGATTTGGCAGGCCCTTCGTGTTTAAGGGTTTATGCCATGAGAGTAGCACAACCACGTCTGCTTTGAACTTTTCCCTAACAAATGAGGAAATGTAGGCAAAAATGCCCATGTATGCAAAGGGCACTTCTGAGAAAATAACAAGCCTTGTGATTGAGTAATCAAAGTGATCAATTTGTTGGAAAAAAATACTCTTTGAAGGCACATATAATTTTTGGCACCGTGCATCTTGGGACTTTTTTTTTTCCCCACAACATTGCCAACTAAAAACCCAAGCACAGTCTGTGTTCAGATGCTTCCATTCGTCTCTACCAGCTGAACTCACCCTGTCTAAGGTCCAAAGCATTTGCTCAGTGCGCTTCCTGCACTCAGCATCTACAGTGGCCAGACTCAACCCCCTTCCACTGATTTTTTTAAATGTTTTTTTTTTCTTGAACGTATTCCTATTCTCAGAGTCCATCTGTTAAGTCTTTTCATCAGTGGCGTATTTGAGACCCCATGCCACGCAAAATTCCACAAAGGAACCTTCTTTGTCCATTGTGAAATGAAGTGATTCCCTCCCTCCTCTCTGTGAAAGAGGGCTGCTTGGATGAGATCCCAATGCCTGGAGAAAGAAGATGGACGAGGCAGAGGAGACTGTCGTCCTTCTTGGAGTCTTATTTTGTTTCTGCTACTGCCTTTCCACAGGGTGGACCAGAGTGACACAAGTGTCTGAAGCTCACAGAATAGCTAAGCCATAGCATGCAGGTAATTCAGGAAAGTTGAAATGGCTTTAGCCAAAGGGAGGACCACATGTAAATTCAGCATCTGCACAGCCATGGCATTTTCCCAGAAATCTCCAAGAAAAGAAAGTCACTGGACCACCACACTTTTTCCAGTGACTTCTGGGCTGCTTGCTTTCTGCCCCTTTAGTTTGGAGGCAGCCAGGCCTATGGGGGCCTGCATGGGGAACAGCTCTGCCTCACTCCCACTGAGAAAGACAGGCATCTTTCGTCACCTTTGCCTCCTGTAGAGAAGGGGCTGGTTCTCATGTTTTCCCCCAGCTCCATAGCTCAGGGCTTTGCTAATCTTGCTGAACACTTCAGTTTTTAGATGGTATATCAATGAGGCATTCAAACAGAGCAGTTTATACACAAAAATTCTGTCTGCTTTGTAAAAGATTATCCTTTTATAAACACTCTGCAGAAAACATAAAAGCAAATAGGGGACAGCACATAGAACAGGAAAGATGTTAGCAGGGAGATTAATACTGAATGGGTCGAAATGAATGGCGCTTACTAAAACGAGGTCCAGATACTTTGGCTGCAGTGAAACATAAATAATGGGAATGACACATCGTTTATTCGGGATAATGAGTTGATCCAAAGTAGAGGCCTAGGACAAGAGATTAAAGATTAAATATCCATCTCCTGATGAATATCAGTAGCCAACTTTAACCTTTTCCTTCCAAAAGTACAATTTTCCTCTCACAAGTATACATGCTTCTGTTACAGTACAGAAATCGGATCTTTAAAAAACAGCAAATACCACTTGAATCACTTTCTGATCCTGGTGGAAAACATTGGTTCTCGTTTCAAGACAGGAAGTGCAATTTTTTTTTTTTCTTCCTTGTCTCTAGCCCCTGAAAACTGATTTAAAGAAAAGCTTTCCCTTCCATATTCTGCATTGGAGAAATCTAGTTTAGGGACTCTGCTCACATCTCCTCATTCATCCATTGAACAAGAAAGTTTTTCAAAACAAAAAGGAATGGGAGACTGGCTGAACCAAGTATGGATTTCACGTGGCCGGTGAGCCCCATAGAGTGAGAGCGTGAGACAAGCCTTAGAAATCATCTTATCCTGACTCCCCAGCCTGTTGCGGGAGAAAACTGAGGCCAGCAACCAGGGCGTGTCCAGACAGGGTCCCACAGCCAGTGAGAGGCAGACCCGGTTCTAGGATGCCGCCTCTGGCTTCCAGCCCCCTCGCTCTCCCCTGCACCCTGCTGTCTCTTTATTCCCTCAAGTTGGAAATAATGACCAAAGCAGCTTGCTGGAAGCGCCAGCACCCCACATGCTAAATTAAAGCCCTGAATTCATGAAAAACTTAGAATATTGGAAGCTCTGAATAAATAAGGGTTGGAAACAAAAAAAGAAAAAGAAAAGGAGGGAGGAGGGGAGGAGTTGGAGCAGTGGGAGAAAAATGTAGAATAGAAGGATGCAAAAGGAACAGATAGTGATCACAGATGCCCACAATGCTGGCCACAGTGCCTGCCACCCCAGGCACAGTTTTGGAACTACTTCCTTAGTGGCCCTTCCCTCTCAAGGGGTAAGAAGAAATCGTGTGGTTTGTCTATTTCTTAGAGCTAAATAGCTGCCCACTGCTCACAAGGGAAGACCAGGAGATTGGTTCTCTGGCTGGTAGATACCAGTGGAGTGAGGAGAGCGACAGTATTCAAATACGGCATTTAAAAAAAAAATCCAGACCCCCAACCAAGCTGGAGCAGGAAACCATAGCGGGTTAATTCCACAGCCACTCACCTACAGAGAGCAAGGTCAGGATTTGGCTGGTGTCCCACGTGATATCAGTTTGGTGGTTTCAGTCTATGCTCCAGGGAACATTTGTCTCGGTGCCAAACCAACATGCATGCACGGTTGGCAGGCTGTCCTCCAGGCCAGGAATGAGGAGTGTGGAAGTGTATCCATTTTCACTTTGCAAGTATCTGCATGCCAACGCCTCGGCCACTGCTACTCTTTGGACAAAGAGGGGAATTTATGCTTGAGAGTGAGGCTGTTTTCAGGTATCTTACTCCACATGGGGGTGGTGAGGCTAGCAATTCCATTCTTTGCACCCTCTATCCTTGGGCGAATACTCTGAAGTTCATCATTTTGTTAGAGATGAAAATAATTGAACCACTTCCTAGATAAGAAAGGTATTACTGGGACCACCTGCCAGAGCTGCTAAGCAGAAAAGAATTTTTTGAGTGCTGAAGACTGTGGTTCTGGAGAAGACTCTTGAGGGTCCCTTGGACTGCAAGGAGATCAAATCAGTCAATCCTAAAGGAAATCAATCTTGAATATTCATTGGAAGGACTAATGCAGAAGCTCCAATACTTTGGCCACCTGATGCGAAGAGCCGACTCACTGGAAAAGACCCTGATGCTGGGAAAGATTGAGGGCAAGAGAAGAAGGAGGCTCCAGAAGATGAGATGGTTAGATAACATCACTGACTCAATGGACTTGAGTTTGAGCAAACTCCAGGAGATAGTGAAGGACAGGGGAGTTGGGTGTGCTGCAATTCATGGGGTCACAAAGAGTCGGACACAACTTAGCAAATGGACAACAGCTCTGTTTCCACCTTAAAGGGGTAATCAAGAGAAAAGGCAAGATATTCATAGGACATGAAGCCGCCACTTTGGAAAAGAAAGGATATGTTAAATAACGTTAAATAGAGAGCCTTAAAAGGGGGGTTCAGAAAGGAAGGCCATCATAAATTCAAACCTCGAGCATTCACATGCTCTGTACTGAAGACTCAGAAAAGAACCCCACCACCCCCTTCCCTAAATTGAAAGGGTACACAAAAGAAAGCCCACTAATAAGCAGACACATTTACTATTTTTACCAAGTAATATGAGATAATAAGCTGCATGTAATAATGGGATCAAAAAGAGGCTAGCTACAAGGAGAAAGATTATAGAAGGACTTCCCAAATGAAACATCATATTTTCATAGACTCTTTTCAATGATGTCTAGCCCCAGTTGAGGTGATGATCAGTAACAAATAGTAAAACACAGGGTGTGGCACTGTGGTAGGGGTGATAATACACTGTGTCAGAAGAATGATGCTATGTGGACAATGGACCCATCCACAAAGGATTCCCAGTTAAATATTTCCCATACTTAAAGATGCAGTCCACACTTTTCCAGGTATTACCAGCATTCCCTCGTCGATGGAGCCTATTAGTAGTTCCAACGATGAAAAGGCTGAAGCCTCCAAAATGATATCATTGCATTTTTACCCTTCCAGAGACAATTTAGTGATTTGTAGAAGCAAAGATGGCTTCCCTCAAATTAATGGCCCAGTGGTGAGTGAGGGTTGGGAATGTCTCTCAAACTGGCACTGAAAACACTGATCCACTAGCAAATAGCTACTGAGGCACTCCCAAAATAGGTTCTTCTTCCCAAACTATCAAATTCTTAGCACATGATAACACAAGGATCTTGATAGACCAAATTACCATTTTCTTCAAATACATTCACTGAAAAAAATCAATATTTTCATAGATAAATGGATACAGTAAGAAAGAAAAAAAACCTACTCCCTTTTTATGGCCAAAACAAATGGTGAGTTCTGGAGGACTCTGACATACTTTCCAATTCTGGATCTGCCTTTAAGGTTGGTTTGTAGTTCAGACCAAAGTTAATTTTTTTTTTTTTTAATTTACAAAGGTACCTTAGGGCATGTTCTTCAGACTTGGACTTTCAACTCTGGAACACTCAACTCTATATTTGTGTGAGGTCAGGTCAGGTAAGTTTGATCCCTATTAACTTGTTAGCTCTATGCATTCTTTACAACTTGGATGGACTTGGGCATCACACTTGGGCATCACACAGTCAGTGTTGGCTTCACGGAGAAGCAGCAGCAAGAACTGAAAGAGGCAGGGCCAAGATCCCAATGAAGGAAAATCAGAAAACCTTTCAAAGACATGTATTAAGTGAGGGCTTCATTCAGACAGTGCTGATAGCCAACACGGTTATTAGCAGCAGAAGTCTCCAGTGAGACACCCTGCCTGTCACTACGACCCCTCCATCATCATTCTCTAGTGCAGTAGCTCTCAGCCTAGTAGTCTAGAAGTTGTTTCAGATTCATCTAAGAAGCTTTTAAAGAATAAGCCCAAGCCAAGCCCAAGCCTTAGATGGTTTCTGACTGAAGTGACCTAAGGTGGAGTGTGGGCGATGCATGGTTAGAAGTTCTTCCAGGGCTTCTAATGCAATCCAGAGTGATAGCCTGAATAATGTCTCCCAAAGATATTGGGTTCTAATCCCTGAAACCTGTAGATATTATCTTATATGGCAAAAAGGGATGTTGCAGATGTAATTCAGGATCTTGAGATTGAGAGGTTATCCTGCTTTATTCAGGCTGCTGCTGCTACTAAGTTGCTTCAGTCATGTCCGACTCTGTGTGACCCCATAGACAGCAGCCCACCAGGCTCCCCCGTCCCTGGGATTCTCCAGGCAAGAACACTGGAGTGGGTTGCCATTTCCTTCTCCAGTGCATGAAAGTGAAAAGTGAAAGGGAAGTCGCTCAGTGGTGTCCGACTCCTAGTGACCCCATGGACTGCAGCCTACCAGGCTCCTCCATCCATGGGATTTTCCAGGCAAGAGTACTGGAGTGGGGTGCCATTGCTTTCTCCATTTATTCAGGCAGGTTCTCTATATACTCACAATCACCCTTACACAAGACAGGCAGAGGGAGATTTGACACAGGCAGCAGAAAAGGTGACATGGAGGTGGGCAAGAGAGAGATCTGAAGATCTGGAGTGATACGGATCCATCTCCTGGGAGAGAAAAGGGCAAGAACTAGGAAGGAGATCTGGGCCCCAAATCAAAGGGCCACAGTCCTAACAGTGGGAGACTCTCCCCAGTCCAGACTGCTGTGGGAGAAATGAATAATGAGGGAGACTATGTGCAAGGGGTATGAATGTGTACATTTGGTTCTTGGTTTGAGCAGACAAGCACAATTCCAGACTGCACGGGCTACATGCATTGAGGATATTGATAGAGAACCGGGTTTGACTAAAATCACCTCAAGCACTGAACAGGGAAAAACAAGTGGGTACAACAATGAAAAGGCCTGCCACAGGCCTCCCCAGAAAACTGTAGACACAGATAAATATTCAGATTATACAAGATACATCTATCCTTTCATCTGCATACAAGATAGGACACTGGTTGAAATCCATTAATCTCCAGGGGTTTCAGTATGCTCCCACTGTCCCCAGGTAGGTACAATCTATTTTGTTATATTTGTGCAGCGTCTATTATTAAAAATTAGTTGAGCAAATCAAGAAAAGCAAGTACAATCCATTATACTGTTCTTTTTTGACTGCCTGTTCCAATGATAATTCACACACCCCAAAGGCAAAAATGATTGCCTGGACACTGCTTTTCAGGGTTAGTAACCAAGATGGTTCTCTATCAGAATTCCCCAGGGATGCTCATTCACTTGGTAGCCAGAGAAATACAACTGTGAAAAGCCTAGAAGATCCAGGACTAGAGAGAGAAATTAAGCAGAACTAAAACCCCTACCTCCAGCCAAAAATCTAAAATGATCAGGTAAAGGAAGAAGAGGTTTAGTAAAGTAGAAATACTCCAAGGGAGATTTCTTTGGTTGCCAGTAACAAACTTACCCACTCCTGCCAGAAAAAAAGATGGTGTCTTTTGTTTTGGTATGGTTTTATCTTCCAATATGACCTCAAGAATGACCTCAATACAACCCCAAAGAATGTTCAAACTACCCAAAACTACCGCATAACTTCACTCATCTCACACGCTAGCAAAGTAACCCTCAAAATTCTCCAAGCTAGGCTTCAACAGTACATGAACCGAGAATTTCCAGAAGTTCAAGTTGGATTTAGAAAAGGCAGAGGAAACAGAAATCAAATCACCAACATCCGCTGGATCAAAGAAAAAGCCAGAGAGTTCCAGAAAAACATCTATTTCTGCTTCATTGACTA
>NW_011494894.1:2318396-2318888 GCF_000754665.1 Bison bison bison
AGCAACAGTTAGAACTGGACATGGAACAACAGACTGGTTCCAAATAAGAAAAGGAGTATGTCAAGGCTGTATATTGTCACCCTGCTTATTTAACTTCTATGCAGAGTACATCATGAGAAATGCTGGGCTGGAAGAAGCACAAGCTGGAAACAAGATTGCCGGGAGAAATATCAATAACTTCATATATACAGATGACACCACCCTTATGGCAGAAAGCAAACAGGAACTAAAGAGCTTCTTGATGACAGTGAAAAGGAGAGTGAAAAAGTTGGCTTAAAACTCAACATTCCAAAAACTAAGATCATGGCATCCGGTCCCATCACTTCATGGCAAATAGATGGGGAAACAATGGAAACAGTGACAGACTTTATTTTCTTGGGCTCCAAAATAACTGCAGATGGTGACTGCAGCCATGAAATTAAGAGATGCTTGCTCCTTGGATGAAAAGTTATGACCAACCTAGACAGCATATTAAAAAGCAGAGACATTACT
>NW_011494894.1:2318988-2342499 GCF_000754665.1 Bison bison bison
AACCCTGTGAATTGCAGCACGCCAGGCCTCCCTGTCCATCACCAACTTCGGGAGTCTACCCAAACTCATGCCCATTGAGTTGGTGATGCCATCCAACCACCTCCTCCTCTGCTGTCCCCATTCCCTCCCGCCTTCAATCTTTCCCAGCATCAGGGTCTTTTCAAATGAGTCAGCTCTTCATATCAGGTGGCCAAAGTATTGGAGTTTCAGCTTCAACATCAGGCCTTCCAATGAACACCCAGGACTGATCTCTTTCAGAATGGACTGGTTGGATCTCCTTGCAGTCCAAGGGACTTTCAAGAGTCTTCTCCAATACCACAGTTCAAAAGCATCAATTCTTCGGTGCTCAGCTTTCTTCACAGTCCAACTCTCACATCCATACATGACCACTGGAAAAACCATAGCCTTGACTAGATGGACCTTTATTGGCAAAGCAAAGTCTCTGCTTTTTAATCTGCTATCTAGGTTGGTCATAACTTTCCTTCTAAGGAGTAAGCATCTTTTAATTTCATGGCTGCAGTCACCATCTGCAGTGATTCTGGAGCCCCAAAAAATAAAGTCAGCCACTGTTTCCACTGTTTCCCCATCTATTTGCCATGAAGTTTTGGGACCAGATGCCATGATCTCAGTATTCCTGTGGTTTTCCCATAATTCCTGTGGTTTTTCCATAATCATGTATGGATATGAGAGTTGGACCATAAAGAAAGCTGAGCTTTTGAACTGTGATGTTGGAGAAGACTCTTGAGAGTTCCTTGGACTGCAAGGAGATCCAAGCAGTCCATACTAAAGGAAATCAGTCCTGAATATTCATTGGAAGGACTGAGGCTGAAGCTGTATCTTTGGCCACCTAATACAAAGAGCCGACCATTAGAAAAGACCCTGATGCTGGGAAAGATTGAAGGCAGAGGAGAAGGGGACAACAGAGGAGGAGATGGTTGAGTGGCATCACTGTCTCAACGGACATGAGCTTGAGCAAGCTCTGGGAGATGGTGAAGGACAGGGGAGCCTGGTGCTCTGCAGTCCATGGGGTTGCAAAGAGTTGGACACACCTGAGTGACTGAACAACAACATTGCACAGTCTAGGTCTTCCCCCCGAGTTATGCTTCCCTCAACCATAAGGAAAACCAGGCAAGAGGCTGTCCAGGCTCCTTGCAGCCCTTCTCCACCCTATACCCTAGAAAAGCTTCCTGATGTAGCTCAAAACGCTTCAGTCTGGATTCAAATCCCAGTTCTTGTGCCTATGATCCTGGGTGAATTCCTAAATTCTGAGTCTTAATTTCCTTATCTATAAAGTGAGAGAATTACGTCTGTTTTCCAGAAAGAAATGACATGATGTACATTTAAAAAAAAGAGCCTGAAACAGAAAAAGTATACTCAACAAATATTAGTTCCTTTTCTTCTGAGGGAAAGTCTACTGTGTCACCTTCATACACGGGGAGGATGGCATAGCAATAGTGTGTGGCTGCAACCATGCAAAACATATGCGATGAACCAGGGAAATAAATGAATGGATTTGCCAGCAAGAGACATTGTTATTTTATCTCCCTGCCAAGCCTGATTTTCCCAGAGATAATGCATTTCTTTGGATAACTCAGCAACCACTCAATCCAGATATAGTCTCTCAGGCAGGCAACATGTTTACAGTCAAAATGCTCACTTCCACTTCGAGTTTCCAATCCCCTGCTGCTACTTTCTACAAACTTAATTAATTAGTTGCAGCTAACATTTGTTCAACCTCATGCAGCAATGGGAGACTGAAGGAAACAGGCTCTCATAAATTAAAAACATTTCAAAATATTGTCTTCTCCCAAGAAAACATTTCTTCTTTTTTTTTTTTTTAAATTAACACTCCATTTGGATAACTTTAAGGTTTCAAAAGAAAACAAACAAGGGAGTTCCAATGAACGCTGATTGTCTTTAACTATTGCATTGCCATTGATCTATGCTACCTAAGCCCTGTCATCCCGTTAATAGATATGCAACGGGTCCTATACCTATCTCCTTTGTGATGCTTAGGTAATTATATCACATATGGTCCTGGTGTGAAAATGCCTGCCACACACTTCATCAGCCAGCAGATTAAGAGATGCCTAAACCCTAAGTGATAATGTTGTCTTAGAAAATTAAAAGCTCAACTATCATATTGAAGGCAATGGTGTGTAGCAAAAGGGTATGGTAATTTTTAATTTTTCTTATTGATTTGGTTGTTTCGCTACTAAGACATAATAACATTGGCTAAGATTAAATAATAGGAAGAGTAGCTAGGAAATGGCCTTCAAGCAGATGTCACCTCATCTCAACTGACTAGTCCAAGGGGTTCAGATGGGGACTTTCTGATCTGTTGGCTTGGTGAAGAGATACCAGTTGAGTACGTATATTCTCTTGGGGAAAGTTCCTCCAATGACCAGTGAATATGAGACAGCGTCCCAGTTGCTGTTTTTCTACTATCTGCCATGATTTTTAAATAGTGTTTCCTTATCTAAAAAGGATCGTAGTATTCGCCCTGTCTATAGCGCATGATTGCTGAGGTACTCTGGACAGTTCTACATAAATCTATATTGCTGTTTTTGTTGTTGTTGCTGTTGTGAATAACAGTATGAAGAGCACTGAGCCTGGAGCTGTGACCTGAGTCCTAATCACAGCTCCGTTGATAAACGAATGGAGTCAGCACCTTGGGAGAACATAAGAAAGCACGGTCAGGGTGGTGAAGAGTGTCATGGTACCAACAGCGATGGGGAGACCGACCACTCTATATGAGAGGATGTTTCTACAAACTCTTGAAGATTGGCCACGATTTGTGTGTAATTATTAACCAATCTCCTTTTAGTTCACTTTGGTGTATTTTCATCTTTTCATTTGTGCTAATAATTCTAACATTCAAAACTATATCACAAACACAGGTTTAAGATTACTGACTAAATCATGGAAGTGGAAGAGAACAAAGGGGACACTTAAGCACGCAGAAATTAAACCCCCGTGTCACTAACTCAGTACCTCTAACTTAGAAATGTGATCGTGTGGCCATTTTCAGAGATTCTTGTTAACAGTGATGTTTACTGGCCACTAGAAAACTAATCAGAGCCACTATAGCAACTGAAAAGCCTTGGTTTAACTTTGTGCAAATAATACCATACAAATAGCTCCACTTGTGCCTAATCACACTGTGCATCACAATCAGCATCATATTTATTGTATCAGATTATTTTATTCTTATCTTTATTAAATTTTTCTGAGTTTTAACTAACTCATGTGTGTGTGTATGTTCAAATATATATAGCAGTAAATATAACAAACCTCTATATACATACATATAATATATATTCATATATATTTTTATGATTATTGAAATATAAAGAGATAAGTATCTAGATACATAGAATCATCTCTCTGTCTCTCTCCACATATGTGTGTGTGGGTGTCTGAACAAGAACGCACACACACATACACACACACACGTACACAATGAGAGAGAAAGAGAGAAATAGACACAAAGCACAAAAAACTGATTGCCTATGAGTTGTCAGCACCTCTTCTCTTCACAAAAATAACCCAAATTTTGGTGGGGATGCTAATATGTCCAACTTAAAAAAAAATATATTTGCAGCATTGCTTGCAAAGAAGAGTGGCTATATATCTAACTGTTGACCAACAAAGTAGTAGAACTTGTGGGCTTGGAGCTTCCGGAGGAGCAGGCTAAAAGTAGGGCTGATGAGGCGGGCAAGCATGCTTGCCCATTGCCTTCCCGCTTCTCCCTGCTGGCAGCACTGACTCTACACTTGCTGAGGATCAGCCAACTTGTGATTCTGAAGTGACAAGTCCATGCTATGGATGGTGAAGTGGAAAGGTTGAGGGAGGCTAGGTCTTTGCTCTCATCAAGATTTGCCAAACCAGCTTTGGGTTACTTGCCTCCATATTTCTCATATATGAGGAAAATCAAACTCCTGCTCAGCTGGTAAAGAATCCCCCTGCGATGCAGGAGACCTGGGTTCGATCCCTGGGTTGGGAAGATTCCCTGGAGAAGGGAAAGACTACCCACTCCAGTATTCTGGCCTGGAGAATTCCATGGACTTGTATAGGCCATGGGGTCACAAAGAGTCGGTCACGACTGAGCGACTTTGACTCTCGGTGTTTTACAGCCACTCTGGGAGTTTCTGTTTTCAGTAGTGAAATATAATTCTTAACTGATGCAAGAACATTGATCCTTACCCTCAAGGCATGTATATTTTCACTGACAAAACCAGGTAGGTATTCGTGTTTGACCTGATTAAACAAGAACATGGACACGTATATGACTTAGTGCTTTACAAATAGCACAAGCTGTAAATGCTCCAGTACTTCAGAAGAGAAGAGTATGCACTGGAGCTTTTGAAAAACATCTTCAAATGGAAAGGACCTGCACTGGCCCTAACACACAAAGACACGCTAATAATTAGAGATTTAGGGAGTGCGTCCCAGGCATAGAGAATAGCAATAATGATACAAACTCCAAGGAGAAAAAATAAAGAAAAGCACAGTTTGCTGACTGATTGGGCCAGAGGAGGGCCCAGACTGTGGGGCCACCGAAGATGAGTGTGAATAGGTAGGATGGGGCTGGGTGGCAGCGACCTTGAACGTCAGGCTGTGGAATCCAGATTTACAGGTGGTGTGCAGCCGTCAACCATCAATTTTTTCCTGGCCTTTTGGTTACTCACTTGTTCCATGTTTATAATTGCTTGTAAGATAGTCCAATGGGACATCCAACTGATCCCAAATATAATCTAAAAATAGAACACATCATTTTCCTTCATCAAGAGAACAGTGGTGTTATCAATCACCCAGCCTTTTAGGATAGAAATTCTGGAGTCATTTTTGACTTATTTTTCTTCTCCCAACCCCTATAACCAATGCCTTCTAGACTCATCCCTCCTTCCTTCCTTCAAAATTTCTTGAGTTCATTTTTTTTCTATCCATTTCAACCATCACCATCTGGTCTTTTAACCCTTTCTCCCCTAAGAGCCCCCTAACAAATCTCTCCCTTCTGACAGCCTCTCTCTGTTGTAGTCATTCTAAAATCAGTGTCAGAAAAGCCTTCCTAAATTACTATTTAAATGACATTAGCCCTCCCCCACCCTATACTTTGAAGCCTAAATTTCTCTGCTGAGCTTACAAGACCATTCATATTATTTTTTAAATTTATTATTTATTTTAATTGGATGGGGAACCATTCATATTATTAACACCAAACCAATCTACCCTATTTCCTACCACACCAGAACCTGCCAGATGCTGCCATCATCTGGACCTCTCAAAGGACCTTCCCACTCTACCCTCATTCCTGGTTCCCACTCACTTAAAACGCCCACTGTTTTCCTTTTGGGTTGTCTAAATACTAGTTATTCTTAAGACTCAGAAAATTAACCTCTTCCTCATATGTTATTTCAATCAACATTGATCTTCCCTTTTCTAAACTCCCACCCAGTTTATAGTTTATAACACATAATGTATTATTTCTAATTGTTCATGTGTTTGTTTCACATTTGCCAGATTAAATTGCAAAAGAGTGTAAGATCTCTGGATAGCTGAAACATTTGCCATCCACTCACAGGGCTGAGGAACCCCTACGTACTGCATCTTTACGTAGCCCTATGGAAGCCATCAGTCCCTGCCAGAGCAATCCAACGAAGCGTTTGTGTGTGCTCAATAACTTCAGTCATGTTCAACTCTTTATAACCATATGGAATGTAGCCCATCAGGCTCCTCTGTCCATGGGATTCTCCTGGCAAGAACCCACTCTCCTGGAGCGGGTTGCCATGCCCTCCTCCAGGGATCTTCCCAACTCAGGGATGGAACGTCTCCTGCATCTCCTACATTGCAGGCAAATTCTTTACCACTGAGCCACCAGGGAAGCCCTAAATCCAACTATATACTCTTTAATTGCGTAAACATTCAAAGAGTATCTTACAATTAATAACTTATGTAACTAACATGTAAATTTCTAATACTGTTATTAGACCATTAAAAATTCAATAAATATTTGTTGATCATTTGTTGACAACTGATTGAGGTTTATTAATACAAGTAATGACACCATGAATATATGCTTTGTTGTTGTTCAGTCGCTCAATCATGTCCAATTCTTTGCCACCCCATGGACTGCAGCTCACCAGGCTTCCCTATCCTTCACCATCTCCTGGAGCTTGCTCAAACTCATGTCATTGAGTTGGTGAATATATGTTTTAGAGAGATTATTCTTATTTCCCATATTCATGAATACTGATTCTGCTGTGAGAGTTTTAGATACAAAAGCCAATATAGCTTACATTAAATATAAAAACTAAAAGAAGTTCCATTGTTATGCAGAATTTGTTATGGTTTAATGACCACTGATTACAGTTTGGTTAATCACAATTTGTAGACAAATTCACCTTGACTTGCTGAACAATTAATGATACCATTGTTCAAAAGGCAGTAATTATTTCTAGCTAAAAATTGGGAGGTATGGAACTGAACCAGCTGTGCCTATCCAAGATTCCCAATGAATTCTGAAGACCCACCTTGTCCTTTTTCACTTATCAGATCCACTTGATATTATTGTAGTTTCCCCTTCTGATTCAAGCGAAATAATCCACTGGCAGGCACGAAGAGAGTATCTACTTAAGGATGTTTTTGAGCAAGAAGAATTGCACTTTTAAAGAAATAATTCATTATCTTCTTATAAGTAATTAATACCTTTGCTAATTTCTCAAAAACGGGAAAAGTAGACTTTCAATCAATATATACATAGTCTTGAAAAATGTATTATTACTAAATCAACTGCATTGCTTTGTTTTAGCAGGTCATATGACACATCAGGGGAAAAAAACCCACTAGATGATGTGTTTTTAAAATTTTCCTTTCATCTTGACATCACTAAATGACTGGGAGTATTCACCACTAAGTTCTTTAATGACAATATCTTTTCCCTTACAAATGGCTTTGAAGTCTTCGACCGCCTAACACAAGTATTTGGATACCTCCCGAGCGAGGGTGGGCAGGAAGCCAACACAAGCCACCAGGTGCCAATATTACACCTGACAAATTAGCCACACGACTGGAAAAGGGTGGGTCCATCCTCCTGTTAGAGGTTCATTTCCTCTCATTTTCCCATGGACAGGAAGTCATTGGAATGGGGAAAAAAAAAAAGCTTTCCTTAAAGACCATATGACCAAAAGTCTGAACTTGTTAACTCCTTGCTAACAAAACAGTTTGGAAGCAAGTTCAAACTAATCACAAGACTTTATTTACATTGACTTGTTTAACCTCACTGATGGCTTGTGTTCCGGGCTGGGGTGATTTATTCAGTGCACAGAGTGTTCATGAAGCAGGTGAGAAGTGCCCTGTGGATGTCACGTGGAATAATTACAACTGACAGAGGAGGCAGATCTACCACAGCCCTTGCACAAAGCTCAGGAACCTAAAGATAGAAGAGGTCTTGACAGGATTTGACCACAACCACAGGGAGCCAGAACCCTATTTAATTGACCCAATTCAACAAGACTGACTTGAAGAATTTAATCAGAGTTGACTGAGATTCCATAAAATACTGCACTATGTTCATATAATATTCAATTCAATTACACCCCATGAACTAATGACTTGTAACTGCCTCCTAAAGATCAGTTATTCAGCTTGATGAGTGTTAAATAAAGCATAATAAAAGGGATGTTTTCCAGCTGAAAAGTAATACAAAGAATAGAGATGTATACTTATACTCAGCTTAGTGCTATTCCAAGAGATAACTACTATACAAGATAATGTCATACATTGGTGATGCATAAATCATTTTTAATAATTATTAAAATACATGTATATACATGTTTTTAAAAGGCTTACCAAAATGACATAATACAATGTATATTCTGCAACTTGCTTCTTTCACCTAACAGCATATTACTGACATCCATCCTTGGCAGTCTAGATATTCATTCATTTTAACTGATACATCCAATCAAATCCCTTACTTTTTGCCAATCTGATACATAGAAAATGGCAACTCATGTTCCCTTATTGTACAGTTTTTTTTTTTTTACCACTAATGAGGTTGAGCATATTTTCCAAATATTTCTTAGCCATCTGCATTTTCTGCTGAGGATTGTTTATTTTATATCTTTAGCCCATTTTAAGTGAGTTATTTATATTTTTCTTATTAATTTGATGGATAGTAACTCTTTTTTCGGTAATGTATAAGTCAATTATTTTGTCCCATTCTGCCATTTCTCTTTTAACTTTATGATTCTTTTTTAAATAAAATCAACTCTGTTAGCTCTTCCTTAACAGCCTCTGGATTTCCCATCTTATTTACAGAGACTTTCTCACCTAAGAATATTTTTTAAATAGATTCATTCATAATTCTTTCCAATACTTGTATAGATTTGATTTTTCTGTTTAGAGTTTCATTCCATCTGGAATTTATTTTTGTGTATGTTATGAGTCCAGATGGAGAGCCAGTTGTCTCAGTACCATTTCCTGAACAATCTATTCTTTAGCTACTGATTGGCAATGCTTCCATAATATCTGTTAAGTTCCCCTATATTCTTAGGTCTGTTTCTGGAATCTAATCTTTTTGGTTATTTTCTCTATCACAAAAAAGTGTGCTAATTGTATCACTACCATTGTGTATTGCTTCAGATGAGTACATAGTTTGCTTTGATGACTACTAAGCTAAGTCCTCATTCCTTTTAATTCCTTGTTTGCTTTTCATGGCTATTGTCATGCAGTGCTCTTCCAGATGATCTTTAGAATAGGCTGTTTGAGCTCTAATAACAATCCCATTGGAAATGGGACTGCATTTCAATGTATGAAAAAAAATGAGTGAAATTTTCCATCTTAAATGCATCTGATTTAAAACTCCAAGTTTCATAAAATAACATAGAGTACAATTTTTTAAAGGTTAAACCATTATGAATAAATGGGATGTTTTGTCATGATTCTCATTATAGCACATTAAGGGAATAAATGTAAACACTTCCTTCGGGGGTGGGTTGGCTGGTCAAACAGCAGCTCTTCTGTGCTAGGAAACTACAGTTATGTTATAAGGACACAGTATATGGTATGGCTCCTCTCCTTGGAAACTTATAAACAAGTTAACACAGTAAGACATATATACATACACATATTAAGGCATATTGACATACAATATGCATGTTGATAAAAAGCCAGTTTATATTAAGAACCAAGTGAGTTACTGTAGAGAATAAGAGTTTAAAGGTAGGCGATTGAGAGTAGGGAGAGTTCAGAAGAGAATGGTAAGACCTAGTCAGGTTACCCACTCCAGTACTCTTGCCTGGAAAATCCCATGGATGGAGGAGCCTGGTAGGCTGCAGTCCATGGGGTCGCGAAGAGTCAGACATGACTGAGTGACTTCACTTTCACTTTTCACTTTCATGCTTTGGAGAAGGAAATGGCAACCCACTCCAGTGTTCTTGCCTGGAGAATCCCAGGGACGGGGGACCTGGTGGGCTGCTGTCTATGGGGTCGCTCAGAGTCGGACACGACTGAAGCGACTTAGCAGCAGCAGCAGCAGTCAGGTTAAGTCATAGAGCTAAGGGCTAAGAGAAAGCATCAAGTCTGCTGATACCCATTCCAGTGACCAGTCGGCCACCTCAGGGTATCACCCTTTTATACACTTATTTGTAGAGCATGTTAGCACAGTCTAGAAATCTGTGTCTGTGAAGCAGAATCCCTGGGAAAACTCACATTTATAACTGTGTCAATACCCATAAACTAGTTTCCCCAAATCAGTTAAAAATGAAAAGGTTGCATTCAAACAACTCTATTACAGGGCTTTCTTTTGATCTATGTGACATCAAATAACAGATATTAATGATGCTTCACTTTTCAACCAGTGGTTTTGACATTAGAACACATAACCCGTGTCAGGGTAATAAAATGCGAGAAATTTTTTGCCCCTTTAGGCAGTTCATCCCCTCGCCACATTTTAAAGCCCTCAGGTAACAAACCCTAAGACCCACAGGAATCTTTACACCTGTGGAGAGAGATTTCTAAAACTCAACATCAAATTCACTTTTGATTTTCCCTTGAGTTTGTTTCTGTCAATGTTAGGCAGGTAATGCATTTCAGCTTTTAAGCCATGAAGTGATCTTTTTATAGAAAAAAAAATTGCATTCACAGCTTTAATCTTATATTTCCATGCGTATTGAGTTAAATGTTGTAAAACTATCAATTCTGTCAAAACCTAGCAAAGAGAAAACAGGACACCATGCAATCTTAATGTCCAAACTGACTAGTGATTATCAGAAATTAAATGTGCAGGAATTCCAAATCTTTTTTGATCTGAGATGTCTAGATAACTTTTGTTTTTCCATAATTGTATGAGGTTTCTACATAGTATTTAAGAATCAATTATATTGCAATTGATGTAATTAACTCTAATAATCCATTAAAAGTCAGTAGGAGGGCTATTCAAGTCAATAGAAAAGAAGGAGTATATTATGAAGGTGTTATTAACCTATACAGAATTTTACCAGACATTTTCTTTTCTTACATAATAAATACACAGTGGTTAGGAAGGCTGTCATTATAATTTAATGTGAACAATAGTCCATCACTTCTTTCCCTGTGCAACCCTTAACTAATTCCACGTACCATGCACAAGTAAAATGAAAGCTTTTCTAATCAGGGTACAGTCATATCAATCATCTGTTACTCCATGATGAAAGAAGTGTGCCTTCCCCAGCTGGGTAGAAGGGAATCAGGACAAGCAGAGGTTTCAGGCCCACCTCTTCTTTCAGTTGACAAGTCTCCATTCTGATGGCTGTCTGTATATTGCAACTAATCAAAGAGTAAACAGCCATCCAGAAAGTTCTGTTTACAATAGTCTAGCAACCACTAAATTGCCTCTGCAAGTGGGGCTACATGTTCCCTTGAGTGTCAAGTGGACTTTGGAGCATTCAGGACCTTTTAAATTAAGTGAGAGGAAAGCTGCCGTCCAACACAGAATTCCCTATGTCCAGACTCCTTCGTTAGGTGTCTTATTTGAACCTCCCTAGCTTCAAACCTCCCAGACATCTAACAAAACCAATCTCAACAGAGCTGGCCCGGTTATCCCTGGGACTCCAGGTCACACAGCCCATTCTAGAGGTTCAGCCTGCTCCCCATTCCGTCAGCATTTCCAGTAAAATGAAATCAGGAGAACAGAGTTCACCCATCAGATGACTCACCCATCACCAAACACACAGTCTGTCCTTCTCTGAAAGGACTCTCTTTTCTCACCTGGTACCCAGTTCTGCTTTTCCAATTTAATAACGAGCACAAAATATGGTACTCTGATGTTTGCATGAAAGGACACGTCATTATTAGCCTTACCTCTTATTCTACTACAGACTTCTTTAGGAGAACAGACCGTTGCTTCTTCTGGCTTCCTGTATCATGGTAACTGCCCCCAGCCATGTGGACTGCAAGTCTTATCAAGAACAACACCTTCCACACAAATAACAGCAATGCCTGCCAAGGGATGGAGTTGCAGGAGTTGTGGTGGGGAAGGGCAGAGCACCTGGAATCACAGACTTGGAATGAATGCAGGCTCTGCCACAGATTGGCTATGTGAGCCCAAGACTATCGCTCCCCTGTGTCCTTCTCCGTAAAGGGAATGGAAAAAGAATCCATATCATAGGACTGCTATTAACATAGCCCCATTACATTAGGATTAAATGAGACGAACATTGAGAAATAAACTTTGCACATGAGAAAACATGACGGAAATCTGAGATTGTGTTTGCATTTATAGCATTGTTCAAAGTCGCCAAGAACTCTCAAAGCCAAGGAGAAAAAGGATAAAGAGTAATTCTCCAACTTTGATTCACATGAGATTCATCTCAGGACTTATTTCAAAGTACATAGGCCTGTTTCCCAGGTGATTCTGATTCAAACTATAGGCTGGGATAAGGGGTTGGCTGAAAATGGATTCCCATTCATCCATCAGATATTTTAAGCACTAGGAAGCCTTAGAGGATACAAATAATTACGAGATATGGCTCAATGTCGAGCAACTCCAGCTCTCCATGTAGAAAGAAGACAAACACCCAGAAATAGATAAAATACAAGCCTGTATATATCAAAGCAGGAAAGGCAGCCTGTATATAAGACCCCTTCGAAAGGTTTCTCCCTGGAGCTCTGACAAACAAATCCGTATTCCCCAGAAGAAAATTCTGTTTCTCTCTTAATCCTCAAATAGGCACTGCATGAACCTCACTCCTAGGCCCTGAGAGACTCCAAGAGTCACAGAGGCTCGGGCAGGAGTCAAGGAGAGTGTGTGGGTCCCATCCCCTCTCCTGGAGAGCCTGGCCTCACTGTGAAGTGGCATCTCTTACTGAAAGGGTTCATCTCAGAGATGGAACAAAGAACCCTTTTCATTCTGGAGAACTCGTGTTTTATGTGGTGCAGGTAAAGATTGAACAAACCCACCAGAGGCATGGGCAGCCGCAGTGACTAGAATATGAGACTTCCCCTCTGAAGGTTTCACTTTGAATCTCCTCCCTAAGGCCAGTCCCAGAGAGAGCGTTTGGACACAGCAAAGCGGTGGCTTCAAAGTCACAGTCACTTTTCTATGTGCCTGGGAGGAGATGGAGAATGTCACCTTCCTTTTTTCTGAAACTCCCATCATCACTTTGTACAGGTCCCAAGAACACAGAGGAAAGAGACCTGGTCCAGGAGTCAAGAGACCTGGGTTGTCGTTCTGCCCCTGCCAGTGATGAGCTAGAGAACCATCTCTCTTTGCCTCCATCCTTTTCCAAAGAGGCAAAGTGAGGAACCGGCCATCTACCCTGGTTACCTCACTGAATTAACATGAGGGCTAGATGAAAACCTTCTTTGAAAAGTAAAAACAGGCCACTGAAATCTAAGAAATTAACATGAAATACTCCAAAGTTGAACGTGTCAATTTCTGAATGGTCCAATTTGATTATGAACCTTGTCCCGCAAGTGACTCGAGTTCCGTCTGCCACTCTGCTTTGAAGGCATGGGCTGGTGCTCTGATAAGTCACCACCACTGATTTCTTTGCAGATAAAGACTTGCAGGAGTGGAATGCCGGTCCAGTGAATTTTCTCCGCCTCTCACAGGTGTGCTTTCCTCACTCCAGGTCTACCTACAGAAGCTTGACGTGCCCCTCCTCTCCCACCCCGAGCCATCACCTGACCACACAGACCTGGAGGGCCCCCAAGAACCTCTGACCCCGGCGCATTCATGTGACGCCTTTGTTCGGCGCCTAATTCACTCGAGAGGGGAAAAAAATACCTCAACCAGGAAATACATCTTTTACGGCTATTTCATCCTCCCCTCACGTGGCGCTGGAATATCGCTTTAAAGAACATTCTTGTGGCCTTTCCAGCGCTTTTCCTTTAGGTCTGCAAACAGGACTAGCCCGTCCAAGGGGAAACTACTCCCCAGCAGAGCAGTTCTTCAAAGGGGACTTCTTCGGGCAGGAAAAGGGAACGTCTGATACTGTAGCTGAATAAACAGACTCATCAAGGCCGGTGCCAGATTGGAAAACCAGGCCTCTGAGCTCGCAGCCCGCCAGCCATGCGCCTCCTGGCGCCCTCGCTCTGGCTCTCTCCTTCTGTCTCTCTCGTTTGTCTCTTCCATCCTGTCATCTTCTTCACCAAATGCCTTAATGTCCCCGGGTAGAGAACTATTGTTTTTATGATGATTCGTTGGCTGATCTAATAGGTGCTGCAAGTTTCCAAGGCTATTTTTGAATCACAAACTGTTCCATCATCTTTACCACACAGTTCACTTTCTCTCGCAGCGTTCACATGTTCCCACAGTCACCAACCTTCCACAGACAGCAGCTCCTTCTAAAGGTGGGACGGACAAGTCACACACTCAATGTGGTAAGCCTCCAAAGGTCATTATTTTCAGGAAAAACTACAAGTTTATAGACTCAGAAATGTAGCTGTCTACTGTGGACTTTGAAAGAATCCAGAATATACACACCCATTTACAATTCAATTTAGTGTCTCTCGAGCCTTTGGTACTTCCAAATATCTAAATTTATACTGTATTTAGTTATTTTCCACTTGAATAGGTGGTCTAAGAGAAATTCCAAACCAAGGTCATAGAAAGGCTTAGGCTTTAGTAATGGGAATTTGTCTGTTCCATATTGGGAAACTGAAGGTTGTTTTTTGTTTTTTTTTTTTAAATTACACCAGCAAGTGTTATGGTTATTTGAATAATCTGAACAAGTAGACAGTTTTAGTTATCACTGTGTCTGTCCATACATACTCACACACAAAGAGGCAATTCTTTGTGGATTTCTCACAACACATTATTAATCCTATTGGAAGTTTTTTTCAACCATCCAAAAACTAGACAGAGTCTCACTCTGATCGCTCTGTTCTTAATGTTTAAACCCTTTCTTAAATACTTATTTGAGATAAAAAGTCTTCAGATGATAAATATATTTGAGAAAAATTCATAAAATTCTGCAATACCTACTCTAAAATGAAAGGTCAACTCTTTAATCTATAAAACCTCTATCCACAATTGGCTTCTGGCTCATTTATTATCACACTTCATGACTGTACTATATAAAAAGCCTCCATAACTGGCTTTCTAAACATCAAGTTCCAATATAAACAACAAAGAATCCAAAAAATGGGAATGAAAAGTAAATATTTGGTTAATAAGAATATTTGAGACCTAAAGCATTTTTCCCCCAATAATAAGTTCTTAAGCTCAACCATTCAATCACATTCTACTTCTTTCCTATCAACATTTATGCATAGGCTGTTATCTTCTAAAAGATAGCTGAGCTTCACATCATATGTTTGACCATTCTGAATACTTGTCAGTAATTACTATGGACTAATCACAAGAACAGTCTAGCTATCCTTGATGTCATTAATCAGCACCAACAATAAAAGTCCAGATGAACCTTGAATTAGTACACTTATTTTAGTATTTACCTAGCACTATGTTCTGTCTACATTTGGGAAGAAGGAAACATTCTAATTCAGCCACTCAGATGCTATCTGACAAGTAACCCCAGATAGTTAGAAATAGCTTATCCAAAAATAGATTTCTAAAATGATTTTCATATAGGCACCATCATCAACTGCCTCTCAAACCAAGAAAAATAAAAGACAGTGACTTTTTTAACCAGTAGGAGTCTAAAATGCACCTCCTCTCCATTTGACTTGCATAGTTTAGGTGCTCAGTTATGCAATCTTTGGCGCAAACATCCCCTTAGACAGGCTCAAGGGACAAGGTGGGAGACATTCACTTCAGTTACCTTTGCCCAGGCTTTATTTGTTCTGCAGATAATAAACTTTGAACTTCTTTACCCAACCAGTCATCTTGCACAAACAGTAAACACCCTCAAAACTTTCTGTTCCCATGGGACCCTTGAGAAAACAAAATGAAAAAAAAAGCATGATTAAAATCTACTTTCTTCGGTCAACATCCTAAAATTGAGCAATTTCTCAACATCTTAAAAGGGACTGTCCTGCGTCAGGTTGAAAGTTAGTAAACTACCTATTGATCAATGAACTGAAATCAGTAATAACTGGAGTCAGAATTCTGAGGTTGTAAACAGTTGTTCTGTAACTATTTCCTGTTACTCCATGTAGCATTGTCAAGACCTCATCCACATTCATTCTTTATAAGCAGTTTGGTTTCTAACCTTTTAGATCATGTGCCTCTATCAGTAAAAAATTTTGAGGCATATCCAATATGTGTATTTTTACTTACAAATTACATATGTGTTTCTATATTGTGTGCCTCAAAAAATAAACACACCAACTTTAAGATGAAATGTAAAATTAAAATAAATAAAAGATTTAACATCTTTTTTCTGCACTTCAATTGGTCATTTTGGATTCTCCATAGGGTAAGGATATTCTACTTTTGAGATATTCCACTGTTTTAAGAATGCAGTGGCCTACCATTGTCCTAAATTCAATCGATATCTTGCCCTAATCAAAAATTATTTTCAAAAACTATCTGTTAGTCATTATCATTTTAGGTGGAAAGAACCCAGTATTATATCAATGCTTCCAACAGGATTTATATTCTAAATACGTACCTCATTATGAAAAGAAAGCTTTATTCCATGTTAATGTAACACCAGGAATGTAGAAATCGTTCATCATATTTGGAGAATAGGAAATATTTTCTAGTGAGATGCCCCTTATCTAGCAGCACCAGCACCAAACTTTGCATATAAAAGATTTTAGGGACAGCAAATTAGTTAGAACAGGGACAAGCAGAGGTGACATGATGTTCAGGAGTTTTTCCTGAGGCCAACCTCAAGTTTCTACTTAAACTGTTTGTTCATTTAGGAAGTCTGAGTGGGAGGAATATTTAAACATCATAAAGGAACAGATCAAGTCCTCCAAGCCATGCTTGCAACTCCCTCACAACCTATAAAAACAAAACTTGATAAACTCCCACAAGGCCAGCATGGAAATTCAAAGGCTTGGTAGCCTCAAGTTGAGAATTAAGACTTCTACATTTCCAGGGCAAAGAAAAAAAAACTTTTTTTTTTTTAACATTTTTTACTTAAATAATCAATCACAAGTACTTATATAGTTTAAGTATTTATGTTTGTTATGAATCTATGAAAAGAACTTTCTCAGAGGAAAAGATGAGCAATAATATAGACTATTTTCATCTTTGCAAAGTTAAGATGCTTTAAAAATCTGAATAACCATTGTAATATGTATGATCCAATTCATCATGTAACTATAAAATAATTTACTTGATTTTAACCTACAAAAACCAAAAGAAAGTGGAACACAGAGCATGTCAATCAGCTGTTGGAAGAAGTCTACTGTGTATGTGTGCATGTGTACACATGTATAATTATGTGTGTATATATACATACATGTATAGTTATGTGTGTGTGAACATGTATACACATGTAGTTGCACTTCCCAGGTGGCACTGGTAAAGAACCGGCCTGTCAATGCAGGAGATGTAAGAGACATGGGTTCGATCCCTGGGTCAGGAAGATCCTCTGGAGAGGGGAATGGCTCCCTACTCCAGTACTGTCTGGAGAATTCCATTCTTCTGGAGAGAACCTGGTGGCTACGGTCCACGGAGTCACAAAGAGTTGGACATGACTGAAGCGACTGAGTGCACATATATACAGTCACGTATGGGCTTTCCAGCACTCGACTGAAGTGACTTACTGCACGTACACACACACACACACACACACACACACACACACAGCTGTGTATATAATCTCCTGCCAGTTTACCAACTAACTGGGCAAATTAGGTGCCCATGAAAAGTTATAAAGTGATATATCTAAAATCAGGAACAAAATAACAACCTAACACAAAACACATCAAGTACATATATGCTGGCCGCATGAAGAATAAGTGATTGTTAACATCTATTGTGAATTTCCAGGTAAAGTAGAAATAGGCATTTCAGACAGATAAGTAACTTGGCATGAGAAATGGAAAGAAGTTTAATTCAGTAAGTCATACCTAGGGGACACAAGATTCACTAGTATGAGACAAGTCTGCATATTGATGAAGGATGTGCTACAAAGCTAAAGTGAATGGATTGATATATGAGACTCACTGTATGACAATGAGGCCAAAATTTAGTTTTGCTTGAACCATTCTTGTAATTAAGGCCAAGTATATATTATTGTTGTTGTTTTACATAAAATATCCCCTTAGGATGTCTTTTCGTGCTAAGATAACACAGTATATAGACATAACCTAAGAAGGCCCAGTATGATACTGGTTTCATGGCAGGGAACTTGACAAGTGTGCACAGGACTTCTTCATACTCTTGGACCTTTTCGGGCGTTGACCTTTGTCTCTGAAATGTCAAGGTATCTCTTGTGTCATCACAAGCCCCCTCCCCCAGCCCCTCATAGCTGTTACACTGAATGGACACAAACTGTGCCAAAAACAATAAGATCTGAGAATTGCTGAACAGCACTGATTCTTCTGCAAACATTCCTGTCCTGAAATCTCCTTTTACTTAACAAACCTTGATCACCTTCCTTTGATGATACAAGAGACAAGAAAACACAGGCAAATAACCCATTACTTCTCCCCAAAAGAAAATTCTCGGGAGGGAAACTGAAAGATCCTGCCTGTCTAGTTTAGCAAGTGTTGTCTGGGTTCCCCTCTTGCTTGTCATCGTCACCAGTTACCCCACTTTCACTAGATCAGAACTACTCAAAAGAATAGAAGCTCATCAGGAGCAAAACATGATTTCTCAGCTTCTCTCACATTCCCTATTAAGAGTTTTAAAAAGCTGGTTTCATCCTCCATGCCCAGCAGGAACTCAAATGTGAAGTCACAGATGAATATCCCAATTTTGTTCAGATTATGTTTTTAAAAATACAGAGATGAATCGGCTCATCAAGTTTGTTATCAGGTTATAGATTAGATAACCACGAATTTCATTCAGTTGGGTTATTGAGAAAGTCAAAATGACCAGACCACAAATGATCAGAATAGCTGTTTTGTCAGTTTCATCACCAAATATACTTGATTTTTGAGATCCACTGTTGGGCAGTTGATTGTAAACACCACTACATCAGACTAAAGTTAATTAACCTAGATTTTAATTTCCACAAGTGCCTGGTTTACTCAATACTTTTCCCCAGCACCTACCATAGGCTTGTCACATAGCAGGTGCCAGAGGTAACTTGGTATTGAGGTGATCACTGTCATCTTAGGTGGTCATCTTTGAAGGTTCAAGACATTCCACCATTGTGAGGTGGAATCTCCATCTCCAACTCTTGGAGTCCAAGAAGTAGATTGTCAAGTCCGGTGACAGCTTTGACAAATAGAGGAGAGAAGGTGACTTCTAGGGCTAGGTCAGAGAGGATTGGCAACTTCCACATGAAATTTTTCAGAATACACGTGTTGGACAAAGTTGGTCACAAGGGAAGCAGGTTGATTACCAAAAGATCAACAAGCTCTGAGAATGCCCAAACTAATCATGTGGGGGAAGAGAGAGAGGCCTGACGAGCCCAGTGACAGGAGCAGAGTGAAGGTGGCTCTGGCCTCTCCTACCATCTGACCACAACTGTATGTGGGACTCAAGAAAGAACTGCCCAGCTGAGCCCATCAACATTAAGAACTACATGTGGTAATAAAAAATTATTGCACTAAGTCACTAGGTTTTAGGGTAGCTTACTACACAGCAGTAGATAACTGGAACAGTGTTCAATGTTTATTGAATACATAAATTAATTGATAAAAGAAGCCACTAAGAAGAAAGGGCTCCCAAATGAACCCAGTGAAATCCATTAAATAAATTATTAAGGTGATGTCAACAACAGTAAAGACTATCAGAAAATTGGACAACTCTGTGGATAATTAAGGCCAAGAGGAAATCTGCTATGGAGTAGAGAAAGTAATTTTTTTGAGAGTGGAATTTTCCAGATTCACTAACCATCTTGACTATATTCATTAGGTGATTGCTCAATGCCCTACTTCCCTTTACACAAAGTAAACTCATGATTGTATTTCAGTCATGATTGTAGGTGCAACATAGGAGAAAATACATTAACCAAGAAGGAACATGGGTAATCAAGGGAAATAAACATCGTGAAGCCTGATTTTTCTATGAAGACTCTGACTCTCCTCTCTACTCTTTTAATTTTATAAAACAGACTTTGGTCCAGGTACACTGTGTAAAACAGCTAAATATAGCCAGAGACCAGGGTGGGTGGGAATGGAAAAGAGAGGCTAAATGCTGGGCACTAGCAGCTGTTACATCATCACATCCCCCATGATTGTGCTATTATGCACAAAGCACTCTTTAGCTGGATACAGTCACCACTTGATAATGATAAAAAGATTAATTAGTGACATGATCCATATCTTTCATTTCTTTGATGGTTGTAAATAAGTCTGAGTCACCCTGCCATTATTTTTACCATAGGCACAATAGTCTTACCCATTTTTCACTGAGAAAAATAAATTTCAAGAGGATGTCTTTAATCTTTCATAGAGTTTTAACTCTGTGCCTTTTCAGAGAAAATCACACCAGGTCCCCCCTTTCCTGAATATTCTTTTCTTACAGCTGAACAGACTTTCTAAACACCCAAATCCACCCCATTCCTTTTTCATTTTGAATACTCCAAATTCTATCCCAAGGTGAATCATAAACTCCATATTTCCAAAGAGACCCCAACTCTGGTAGAACATGAAGATTCTGTTTAGAACCATATGAATAAAATATAGAAATACCTTGACTAACTTTACACAACCAACTTGATAATGCAGTTTAAAGCAAAAAAATATGTAATTGACAATCTCCATGGATCCAATAAAACAGACTATTTTCAAATCCTTCTCCTCACTGTGCAGACAGGACCTAGAACTCAAGCTTCAAGTCACTTGAGCGAACATCTCTCATGATCACTCTGAGCAGGTTAGGAAGGAAAATAACTTAAGCTGGGGCAGAATCTAGGGCAGTCATTAGGGAGAATCATCAGATTCTAGGAACAGGAGACCTTGAAATCCAGCTTAAAAAGGGGACAACTTTATTCTTTGCTATTCATCCTGTTGTCATTCCATTCAGATCAACTCAGAACAATTTATTGTCTGGTTCAGTCTAGCACTGGGAATTGATTAAGATCTAACCTTAAGGAGTTTTCAAGAGAGAAGAGTGACCACCTGAACTTCCTCTGGGAAAAACAAGGAGCATGTGTACTAGAAATTTCTTGTTGAGACTCTGTAAGTACCATCTTTGTCCTTCTAAGTGTCCCTCTGAACCACAAGGGCTGACAGCTTGGAAACTACGTTTCTCAGCCTCCCTTGCCAGTACGGTACTTGGTAGAACCTGCCATTGAGAGATGAATCACCTGAAGGGAGAAGTAAAGACCATTTTTCTCTATCAGTAAGTAGCTACTACCAGGTGTGTGGGCGCTGGGCATGGAGATAGGTGTGGGCTCCTGAGCATCCTCCCAAGAACTACCTCTTTCAGTACTGCAGGCAGCTGAGGTCAGCAGCAGCCTGGCTTCCTGGTGATTCCTCAACTTCAACTGAGGGTTTTTTGAAAGTTAGTAACAACTGACCTTTTCCAGTCCTGTGGCCACTGCTGAGTTTTCCAAATTTGCTGGCATATTGAGTGCAGCACTTTCACAGCATCATCTTTTTGAAATAGCTCAACTGGAATTCCATCACCTCCACTAGCTTTGTTCGTAGTGATGCTTTCTAAGGCCCACTTGACTTCACATTCCAGGATGTCTGGCTCTAGGTGAGTGATCACACCATCCTGATTATCTGGGTCGTGAAGATCTTTTTTTGTACAGTTCTTCTGTATATTCTTGCCACCTCTTCTTAGTAGCTTCTGCTTCTGTTAGGTCCATACCATTTCTGTCCTTTATCGAGCCCATCTTTGCATGAAATGTTCCCTTGGTATCTCTAATTTTCTTGACGAGATGACTAGTCTTTCCCATTCTGTTGTTTTCCTCTATTTCTTTGCATTGATCACTAAGGAAGGCTTTCTTATCTCTCCTTGCTATTCTTTGGAACTCTGCATTCAGATGCTTATATCTTTCCTTTTCTCCTTTGCTTTTCGCTTCTCTTCTTTTCACAGCTATTTGTAAGGCCTCCCCAGATAGCCATTTTGCCTTTTTGCACTTCTTTTCCATGGGCATGGTCTTGATCCCTGTCTCCTGTACAATGTCACGAACCTCCGTCCATAGTTCATCATGCACTCTATCATTCAGATCTAGTCCCTTAAATCTATTTTTCACTTCCACTGTATAATCATAAAGGATTTGATTTAGGTCATACCTGAATGGTCTACTGGTTTTCCCTACTTTCTTCAATTTAAGTCTGAATTTGGCAATAATGAGTTCATGGTCTGAGCCACAGTCAGCTCCCAGTCTTGTTTTTGCTGACTGTATAGAGCTTCTCCATCTTTGACTGCAAAGAATATAATCAACTGATTTCGGTGTTGACCATCTGGTGATGTCCATGTGTAGAGTCTTCTCTTGTGTTGTTGGAAAAGGGTGTTTACTATGACCAGTGCGTTCTCTTGGCAAAACTCTATTAGCCTTTGCCCTGCTTCATTCCGTATACCAAGGCCAAATTTGCCTGTTACCCCAGGTGTTTCTTGATTTCCTACTTTTGCATTCCAGTCCCCTATAATGAAAAGAACATCTTTTTTGGGTGTTAGTTCTAAAAGGTCTTGTAGGTGTTCATAGAACCTTTCAACTTCAGCTTCTTCAGCATTACTGGTTGGGGCATAGACTTGGATTACCGTGATATTGAATGGTTTGCCTTGGAAACGAACAGAGATCATTCTGTCGTTTTTGAGATTGCATCCAAGTACTGCATTTCGGACTCTTTTGTTGACCATGATGGCCACTCCATTTCTTCTGAGGGATTCCTGCCCGCAGTAGTAGATATAATGGCCATCTGAGTTAAATTCACCCATTCCAGTCCATTTGAGTTCGCTGATTCCTAGAATGTCGACATTGACTCTTGCCATCTCCTGTTTGACCACTTCCAATTTACCTTGATTCATGGACCTGACATTCCAGGTTCCTATGAAATATGGCTCTTCACAGCATCAGACCTTGCTTCTATCACCAGTCACATCCACAACTGGGTGTTGTTTATTATTTTGGCTCCATTCCTTCATTCTTTCTGGAGTTATTTCTCCACTGATCTCCAGTAGCATATTGGGCACCTACTGACCTGGGGAGTTCCTTTTTCAGTATCCTATCATTTTGCCTTTTCATACTGTTCATGGGGTTCTCAAGGCAAGAATACTGAAGTGGTTTGCCATTCCCTTCTCACAGGACTGGAAAAGGTCAGTTTTCATTCCAATCCCAAAGAAAGGCAATACCAAAGAATGCTCAAACTACCGCACAATTGCACTCATCTCACACGCTAGTAAAGTAATGCTCAAAATTCTCCAAGCCAGGCTTCAGCAATATGTGAACCATGAACTTCCTGATGTTCAAGCTGGTTTTAGAAAAGGCAGAGGAACCAGAGATAAAATTGCCAACATCTGCTGGATTATGGAAAAAGCAAGAGAGTTCCAGAAAAACATCTATTTCTGCTTTATTGACTATGCCAAAGCCTTTGACTGTGTGGATCACAATAAACTGTGGAAAATTCTGACAGAGATGGGAATACCAGACCACCTGACCTGCCTCTTGAGAAACCTACATGCAGGTCAGGAAACAACAGCTAGAACTGGACATGGAACAACAGACTGGTTCCAAATAGGAAAAGGAGTACATCAAGGCTGTATATTGTCACTGTGCTTATTTAACTGCTATGGAGAAACGCTGGGCTAGAAGAAGCACTAGCTAGAATCAAGATTGCTGGGAGAAATATCAATAACCTCAGATATGCAGATGACACCACCCTTATGGCAGAAAATAAAGAGGAACTAAAAAGCTTTTTGATGAAAGTGAAAGAGGAGACTAAAAAAGTTGGCTTAAAGCTCAACATTCAGAAAACTAAGATCATGGCATCTGGTTCCATCACTTCATGGCAAATAGATGGGGAAACAGTGGAAACAGTGTC
>NW_011494894.1:2342860-2359548 GCF_000754665.1 Bison bison bison
GACTCATTGGAAAAGACTCTGATGCTGGGAGGGATTGGGGGCAGGAGGAAAGGGGGATGACAGAGGATGAGCTGGCTGGATGGCATCACCAACTCAATGGACATGAGTTTGAGTGAACTCTGGCAGTTGATGATGGACAGGGAGGCCTGGTGTGCTGAGATTCATGGGGTCACAAAGAGCCGGACACGACTGAGCAACTGAACTGAATTGAACTGAACAACTCCCTTGACCTTTATTTCCCAGCCCTCCCAAAGATCCTGTAAACCTCTAATTGCTCACATTGAATTCCTTCCTGATGGGAATATTTCAAGTACATTAGCAGAATGGGATTGGTATAGTTCAGTAACAACCTCCAAACTCTGAATAGTATAACAAAATACTCCTGGGTATATATCTGTAGGAAAAAAACAAAAACAGTAATTTGAAAAAATGCATACACCCCAGTGTTCACAGTGGCATTATTTACAATTGCCAACATATGGAAGCAAAATAAGTGTCCATCACCAGATTAATGGATATAGAATATGTAGTGTGTGTGTACATATCAATGGAATACTGTCCATGTGTGCTGAGTTGCTTCTGTCTCTTTGAGATGCTATGGACTGTAGCCCATCAGGCTGCTCAGTTGATGGGATTCTCCAGGCAAGGATACTGGAGTGGGTGGCCATGCTCTCCTCCAGAGGATCTCACCAACCCAGGGACTGAGCCTGTGTCTCTTATGTCTCCTGCATTGGCAGGCAGATTCTTTACCACTACAGCCACCTTAGAACCCCAAAATGGAATACTACTCAGCCATAAAAAAGAATGGGATTTTTGCTATTTGCAGAAACACAGATGGACTTGGAGAGCATTATACTAAGTGAAATGTCAGAGAAAGACAAATACACATTTTTTTTTTTTAGATTCCACATACGTTATCACTCATATGTGGAATCTAAAAGGTACAACAAGCTAGTGAATATAACAAAAAAGAAGCAGACTCACAGATACAGAGAACAAACTAGTAGTTACCAGTGGCAGGGGGCTGCTGGGGTAGCACAGTGGGAGGAACAAACTATTGTGTGTAGGTAGGCTACAAGGATGTATTGTACAGCACAGGGAATACAGCCAATATTTTTTAATAACTCTTAATGGAGTATAACCTTCAAAAATTCTATAAAAATTTTTTAAAAATCTTTGGTCACCCCCCAAATAAAGAATAATAACTAACACTGAATTATTTTTAAAAATAAGGTTATTTCTTGTTCAAGATTTACATTGAGTGGCTTCTACCTTGTAGCTACATTATCTGAACACACGCCCTCCAAATCCCCAAGGAAGAGAAGGAGAGAACACAGAGAAAGCACGCGTGTATTCTTAACTTCCTGGACCAAACGTGGCCCAGGACTCCTGCTGACATGCCATTACAAAGAACTGGTCCTGAAGCCCCAGTTAAAATTGCAAGGCCAGTGTGGTCTCCCCCTGTGTCCAGGGAGAAGAAACAGTCTGGTGAACACATTGCCTTATCTCTGCCATGAGAGGTTCTCTATTTTTCTGACTAAACTTGACCATCCTATTTGGTACCAGATGTGGTATCCTGCAACAAAACCCTAACATGTGCGGCACTGACTTTGTGGCCAAGTTGTAAGAAGCAGATATATTAGTCTGGAGGGCTGGAGATCCATTGCAGGAAGTAGAAAAACACTCTGCAAAGCTGTTGCCTTTAGTAACTTGAAAGTCCTACCACTTGACTCTTGTGCTTACAGGTGAAAAATATCACACGCTGACTGTTACTGGCTGCTCTTGACAACATCATAGAAGAAAAAGAGGATATCAGGAAATGATTAACTGGTTTTTAAGCAAAGAGAAAAAGAAAAAGCAACCATTTCTGGAGCTTCCTTCTGGTATCAATTTCCTTATTAGTCAAGTTAAGTCATGTTTGCAGGTATAACAGATAAACCCCAGAGCTCAGTGGCTTAACACATGAAAGTGTATGTCTCACTCACCAAAGGTCTAACGTGGCCATTTCTGGTTGGGCGGCTGTCCTTAGCTGCTCTTCTTCAAAGAGTGAGTCAGGAATCCAGATTCTTGTCATGTTGTGGCTCTGCATCTCCTGTATATGGATGCCATCAAGACTGTCCTGGTATTATCCAGCCAGAGGATGGTGAGAGACAGAGAGAGGGAGACAGACAGACAAAGAACAGAGAAACTACACACAGTCTTAACTGAAGACAAAAGTGACAACCATCTCTTCAATTCAGCTCATATTCCAGGGATAAGAGCTCATCACATAATCCCACATCCGTGCAAGAGAGTCTGGGAAATACAGTCCCTGGCTGAGCAATTGATTCCCAGAAACAGTTCTGCACTGTGAAAGGGGAGCGTAAATCTTGGTGGGTCAGCTAGCCATCTCTGTTACAATAATGTAAAGGTTTTTTTCTTTTTCTCTGTTATGTAATTTCTTCCCCATTTTAATAATATAGATTCCTCCTATTCTTTCCCACTTTTCTTCCCGTTTTCCTTTGATATATACTTTCTTTGCCTCTTGCTCAAACTTACTTTCCTGTCTTATTTTACTGTTAGTGATCATTGTAGAATTCTACATTCTGAGTAATTTCTAAGTATGAGGTCAAGGACAAAGACAGAGTTGTTATCAGAACTGAGAAAAGAAGTTATGTCAGTGCCTTTTCCTCCTAACTCAAACCCATTTTATTCTTACTGTTAGAAGTCACAGGCAGGGAGAGGCTGAAACAAATCTAAGAGGACACACTAAATATTTGCAAGATTGCTGCTGTTTTTCACGCTCCCTTATTCCACGCTCCTCAGTTTTTTCAGGTTTCCTTCTAGTTTTGGGGCAAAGTTTCAAGAGCTCTTTGGTTTTCTCATTATTCAGTTATGGAGATCCTTAGAGAACAAAGGGCAAACATGAGTTAGACAGTTTTCAGCTGTCCAATAACACAAGTATAGTGTTTAAAGGGCTTTCTTTCACTCACAGATGCAATTTCTATCCATTTTTAGTTTGAGGGAAGAAATACATTTTGGAAAATGGGAAATTTGAATATTCCATAATGTGCAAATGCCACATTCCTCCTTGAGTTACCAGCACAAGTAACTTTTTCTTCCTTACTATCTACCTCACCCTATGCTTTATTTGGGGAGTTTAGGATAGAAGAATACAGCTTTCATGCCTATCCCAATAGTTCCTATCCTTTGGAATCTCCAATGCAAATGAGCTGGGAGGACCACTCAGGAATGTGAGTTTCCTAACTGGAACTGAAATTCATGTTAACTGATACGCAGCTCTGTCAAATCAGTGACATGATTTGGCAAAGAGTATCTGTCAAGTCATGGCCTCATAGCGTCTTTCTATTTCTGTGCTTGCCCTCTTTTCTGGTAGGGTAGCTGACATAAAACTGGAGCCCTGGAGCTTTGACAAGCTTCTAGGTGTCTTTTAGAAGAGTCCTACCCTGATAAAATTTGGAGCATCAAAAATAATAACATACATAACAAGCTGTACCTTCTTGCCAGACACTGCAAGCATTGTCTCATTGAAGCCTCTCAAGATGTTATGAGATAGGTACTGTTGTGATCATCCTTATTTTATAGATGAAGACATTGAGGCTTAAAGAAATGGAGTCACTTGTGGAGAAGATATAGCTATTAAATGTTACTTCAAGAATTTCAACTTGATTCTATTTGACTTCAAAACCAATAGCGTAACCACTCTATTGCCAGCCTATTTCCATAAAGAATGACCCAAAGTCTCAGCAAAATGGTGACAGGAGTAGGGCAGGGTCAATCAGCAGAAAATGAGAAAAAAGTGAAAATTCCCATGGACTGTAATCATAACAACAATAATGATCAAAATTTCTTGAGCATTTACCATATATCAGGCACTGTTCTAAATCCTTTATCTGCATTTACTCACAGACTCTTTATGACAAATTCTGAAGGATGTGTTATTTTTATTAGCATTATATATATATTTGCAAAATCTGAAGTACAAAGGAATTACATTAAGGGGTCATACAACTAGTAGTTAGGCTAGAGAGGAGTTGAAATAAGAACATAATGAACCTATTTGTTCTCCATGGAAGTAAAGATGGGAAAACTGGAAAAAATAGCTTTCAGAAGTTCTCCAGCACAATTTGCTTTCTGTGACTTGCTCACAGAGTCAGAGATATCCATAGGGAGCAGGGATTCAATGCCCCGGTGTGCCCTCTTTCCTCAGAGTGAACGTAGGAAGTTTGGGATGATGCCTGCACATCCTCAGAACAGTCCCTTAACCATCCCTCCCTCCCCAGACCAGGAGGATTCCAGTGCCAAGGAGCTCTTCTGTCCTATTGAAAGCAAAGAATGGTTGCCTCTGAAATAAGTACAAAGAGCAAGCAAATTTAGTCAGTTTATGCAAAACACAAAATGGCATCTGCCATCTGGAAAAATACACCAAAGCCGTGAGCCGTCAAGGCCCTTTCAAGACTTTGGCATGTAAAATCAACAATTTTTTTTAAGTCTGAAAGGTCTACGTGAAAGGTCCCAGCTTCATTAAATGTAATTCCCTCTTCTCCCATTCCTGTGGCTGGCCATCCATGCTCCTATCACACACACTTACAAGTTTAAAAATACAGATATGTAATATATAAAATACACATATTTTAATGTGCTATCTAAAGATAAAATTTTTATTTATATTTTTTCCTTCTCAGTGATGCAAAAATCTCTGAGAAGATGGATTTGACAAAGACAGTTTTTTAAAAGAATATGATTTAAAAAAATATCCTTCTTACATCTAAAATTGTTTTCAGCAAATAAACTTGCCCTTGTGTTGCCTATCTATATTTGGCACCTAGTTTCTCACTGACCTTCCTGAGGCTCCCAAACCGTGGGTGGATGCTGGAGCTGTCTTTGTGATCACGAGCTCCTGGTTTTGCCTCCAATTGCACTCACTTCAAGGAGCTCAAGAAGGAAAAGAGCAAGGAAGCCTGCTCAGTCTTTGCCATGGTGCTAGACTTGGTAAGCTGGATAGCCAAGCAGAAATGTGTCCATCAGACTGGAGTGGAAATAAGATGCTGGCCATGCTTGTTTAAGAGTTATGGGTAAATGAACAGGAATTGAGACCTGGAAAAAATCACTGATGTGGTGTGAGGGGAGGCCAGTCAAACAAAATGGACTGAAAAGAGACAGAAACTCGGTCGAGGATGAACTTATCTGTGGGCTTGGAATCAAGGAGCTGGAGCATGGTCAGAAAGAGCAAGTAAGACAAGAACACAGGAACAACATATATACAGCCATAGCTGAAAAGCAGTAAGGGCTGTCCATGGGCCAGCTGCTTCACATGCAATAGCCCCTGTCACAACTCTATGGCAGTGGTGGGGGGGGTGGACTTTACACGTGAGAAAACAGGGGGCCAGAGAGGTCGGGTGATGCTGCTGATGGCAGTGTCTAGATTTAAAGATGGTGGTCTGGTTTCAGAGTCTACCCCATAACTACTTGTTTTACCACCTAGCGTATACATGGATGGCCTAGACTAGAAACATCTAGGCTGTGCTGCTGTTTAGTCGCTCAGTTGTGTCTGACTCTTCGTGACTCTGTGGACTGTATAGCATGCCAGGCTCCTCTGTCTGAGGGATTTCCCAGGCAACAACACTGAAGCTGCCATTTCCTTCTCCAGGGGATCTTCCCAACCCATGAATCAAACCCCGGTCTCCTGCTTGGTAGGCAGATTCTTTACCACTGAGCCACCTGAGAAACCCCAGAAAAATCTATACCATGAGAATATCTGACTGGGCTCCCCAGTTGGTAAAGAATCTGTCTGCAATGTGGGAGACCTAGCTTCGATCCCTGGGTTGGGAAGACCCCTCCTGGAAAAGGGAAAGGCTACGCATTCCAGCTTTCTGGCCTGGAGAATTCCATGGACTGTTTAGTCCATGGGGTCATAAAGAGTCAGACACAACTGAGTGACTTTCACTTCAATGGAAGAAGAATAGGGGACTTTTACATAACGTTTCTTTGTATTTCCAAACTCTCTATAATCAAAATGTTTGAAGGGTTACTGGGAAAAGAAGCTAAAACTTGTTTAAGGAAGGGAAGAAGTTGAAACTTGATGAATGAACTTAATGTGGTTTTCTTGGGAGCAGAAGACCACAGGAGTTAAGAAGCTGGAGTGAGGGTCCGCGTGCTGGCCAGCCTCAGTCCTGGCACTGTTCAGGCCAGAGCTCATGGCTCTCTGTGACTGACTGAGATACACCTTCAATCTGCAACCATTCCACTCTCCCCAGGTCCACCCCATTCCAAGGCAGATTCCCAAGGTGGGACCTTTGAGAGTATTGGAGAGGGGCTGGGGGGCAGGGATGCTGGGCTGGGGGAACTGTTCACATGTTCAGGGCTTTCTGATCAGAGCATCAGATTCTCCACTTCTTTTCATCACACAATCCATCTATGTTTGTTTAATCCCTGACTCATTCAGTCACTCCCTACCCCCATTTAGAAGTACCTGGGGACAGGATATGTTTCAGTTGCATTAAAATGAATATGCTTTTGATCATTTCTTTATCCTTTAGATTTACGGAGACATGCTAGAGTTTCCTAGCCATTGAGGTGGTGTATGTAGCCTGTTCTAATGGTAAGAGACATAGTCAGACCTCAATAAGTCCTAGCTCTGCCACTCATCAGCTACAGAAAATTTATTTCATCTCTTTGGTCTTCGGTTGTCTCATCTGTAAAATGCAGGATGCTATGCTAGATAGAAGGTTTGCGTCGGCACAATAAACAATAATAATTATTATTATATGATAGTAATTAGCAACTGCAAAAACATTAGATGGTGTCTACACACAAATTCCTGCAGAAGACCCATTCCTGCCACTTCTGGGAAGTTGCCAAGTTGCTTCAGAAATGATGTGACAATGAACTCCGATATATTATTGAAATGACATTCTCCAACTCCAGGGGCTGAGGAGCTTGTTGCTATCACAGAACCCCCTTTAGGCCAGTCTTTTGAGTGTCACTTACACCAGTTTGGAAGTAATCTGCTTGCTCGCCCTTCCAGCAAAGGATGTCATGATCAGCTAATGGAAAGTGACAAGAAGGGATATAATGAATGAGAGGGAGTTAAAGTTTGGGATAAAAAAAAAAAGAGCCTTGTTCTTTTGGGGAATGCACAATGCTAAGCATACCATGTTAAATCGTGCGTGTCAAATAATGGACTAATTAAGAATCTTCATCCATTTTTTTTTCACATCTCATTTTTGTTGCCCTTTCAAAGATGTATTTTCAAATTAGCTCTTAGCTCTTTAAATAAGTACCAAGGGGAAAGAAAAAGGAAACCTTGACTATCAGAGAAGCAGAAGATAAACGTAAAAGAAAATGCACAGAGAATGGAGATGGGGGCTTTGTGTGAGACGTTGGGAAGTTTTAGAATCGTAGCAGCAACTTCTCGAATAATGGAATTTAATAACATATAATAAACCATGATCCAGGAGAACTCTGATTCAATCCCACTAATTGTTTGAGCCAGTGAAATGAAGGCGAAGTTTATCGTGCCAACATGCTGCTACTGCCACAGAACTCCGCAGGGGACAGACCATTGTTCCCAGCTGCCCACCTCCTCACACCCAGAGGGCACATGGTTCCTGCCCTCCAAACACCAGGCTGAATCTCCAACTTTCAATGACAGTCCTCGTTCTAGGACTTTAAAGTCACAGAAATGTAATTTTTTGCAATCAACAAACTATTGTATTAAGGAAAGAACAGAGGGGTAACTAGATACAAAGCCTTCAATTAAGTTAGAAAGAATAATAACCAATATGCTTTCATGCTAATGCCAAAAAGTACAAAAACCTATAATAAATCTAATTGAGCACATGATCATAAGCACTGTTTTTCTACCTACATAGTTCTGCTATATTAAGGTAGACTCCAAATAGAGAAACACTTTTTTTTTCATTGTTATTGAAAAGGGTGGATTTTTTTTCTTTTTAATTTGGATCATTTTACCAATGTCAAAAAATGGGAAGGTATAATTAAGAAAAAAATGATTGTCTCTATCCTTACTCATTGATTATATCTAAGCATTAAAAAAGGAAGGAATGGAAGCAATTATCTGGATAACTCAGGTCTCCCCCCAAAGATTAGAGGTTTCTAATAAAAACATACTGTTTTTGCCTGAATTATTAAGATAATAGCTTTAGTTTCCATGTTATGAGTGTGGACCTGTCTATGGATGAAAAATCTTTTGTAACTATTTAAAAGGTTTTTTAGGTTTTTCTGACAATTAAGTGTCTAATTCTTTTGTACCTAAACTTTAATGTACCTCAAAAAATACCCAGTCTAAAATTCTATAGAGCATTTTTTAAAGCAGCTATTTAAATTACTAAACCTAAAAAAAAAAAGGTTAAGTATTACCTTCCTTTTCCCAAAAAGGTCCATGAAATCTTGGATACATTTGGGGACAGACGGGGGAGTGAACTACCTCTGTAAACTGCTAGTCTAAAAACAGGAAAATTAGTATTGTGCCACGGCTATGAGCAGCTAATAAAGAGAACATGGTTAAAAGAGATTAAGGTTCAAATTAAGGTCAGAAAAGAGACTGATTGAGGAAAACTGCCATGTTCCGTTGCATGGCAGTTTAAGTGAGACGGTTTCCCCCTGAATCAGTCTTAGGTTGAAAAATTACACTGTTGGGGTTAATAAAGAGACCAGGCATTTGTTTGGACTGAGACTTCAATTAAAATGTTATTTGGGGCAGCCAGAGCTAATGTCTTGCTTAGAGGTAAACTGAACTGCCTTTTAAGAGGATGGAAAAAAAAAAGAAGAAGAGGAATAAAAAAGACCACCTAATCTGTCAAAGACCCTGAATAACTGGCAGAAAGAACTGTGTTTGCTGGACCTGTGCCCAACTCAGCAGTGAGCATTCTTAAGGGTTTTGTGACATCATCTGAGGCAGCTGAGGTTTTCTGAGTTTTTGATTGTTGCACTGGGTGAGGAATCTAGCGTTCAGCTGAGCCTTCTGAGACAAAGAAAAAAAATCTGGTTGGTGTAATAGGCCAAGTTTTTTTTTTTTTTTAATGCCACAAAAGGGGTGGGACCAAGAATTCTGGGTCTTAGTCTCACGACTCTACCCCAGAGACAAAAATTGATGAATACAGTTAACTGAATTTCTCAGTCCATACGAATTTGCCCGCAGTGAAACAAAACCACCAAAGTTTGCTTTCATATCCCTTCTTTAGGGTGAGTGGAAATCCACCCTGAATAAGCTTATTCCCTTCCACAGAGATTCACTAAACACGTTTGCTCTGGCCAGCATCGGGCGTACCTTGGCCAGCAAGGCAGACACGTTTCCCAACGTTTATGGGAAGGGGGACAGTCAGTAAGTGAAAAGATAAATAAATATACAATTACAAATTGATAAGATTGAAGAAAGCAAGGTGAAAATGGAGAGACATTCTATTGCTCTTGTCTTTTTCTTAACCAATTCCATGAGCAGCAACTATTTGAAGGCCTCATTATTAGGGCCTGGGGTGGCTGAGAAGCTGGTTAATGCTAGATAGAAAATGTGGGATTTTTCTGTTGGGGAGTTGGGAATTTTTCACAGAGAACAGTGATGTGCAGAAAGAAGGGGGTGGGACAGTCAAAATAGCATGGATTAAAGCCAAAATGAACTTGGAGTATGACTATGGATTTTTAAATATTTTATCTATTTATTTATTTTTGCTGTGCAGCATGTGGGATCTTAGTTCCCTGACCAGGGATTGAACCTGTGGCCCCTTCAATAAAAGTGCACAGTCCTAACTACTGGACCACCCGGAAATTCCCCTGAAGTATGGATTTTGATTGGCATTTCTTGTCCAAAGAGTGATACAAACAAAGCAACAAGACTCCTAGAGCAGTGCAGAACCAGAAAAGGCCTCTGGGGCAGAGAGGAGAGGAGCCGGGTGAAGCACAAATGAAAAGGTGCACTAGGGTCCAGAGACAAGGAAAGGAGCATCCCTGGGGCTCATTGCCTTTATGCGGTTTGATTTTTTTAAACCAAGTTCAGGGAATGGACCCAATTTGTCTGGATCACAATCCACCCTGATCTCCAAAAGTACTTTCATTCAAACTGAAGGAAATTATGAGAGCATGAATTTCCCTCTCTCCCCATCCTACCAAAATGAAAACAAAACAAAGCTAACTGAAGATGTTTACTCTTTGGCCTCTTCCTTAAGAAGTCAACCATCTTGGTTGAGAGGAAAATGACAGACAGTGCCCCAAGTCCAAGACACACAGAGGCGTAATGCAAAGCAGGGATGATCTGACACTATGAGAACGAAATGCCAATGATGAGATCATTGCAGTGGGAACCAGGGAACCAGGGAGCTGAGAAGTAACACAGCATTATGAGCGCTGTGTCTGTCCAAGTCGTGGCAAAAATCTGCCAGGCCCAGATTGACTTCATTAGTCATTTAGAAGCGCATAGATCACAGAAAAAATTCTCCTCCTCCTCACTGAGAAAGAGCTGATCATCAGTATAAATAGAAACTGATTAGAACATCGATTCTTCAAAGCATAAATATTTCATTCACCAACCGGTTGCAATTTTTCCCAGGGCAATTAAGAAGAAAGTAGGCAAAGTGACCTCAAGAAAGGTGTGACTATAGTCAACCTGAACAGGAAATTGGGTTTGACGTGGATCCACACTGAATGTGGGGTGAACACATAGACCGAATTGTCCCAGTCCTTAGACAGGGACGTTGGAGAGAAACAAGCATAACAATACAACCTAGTTAGCCCTCTTCAGTATCCTTCACCCAATGTGATTCTCATTCAGCAAACATGTATCAGGTACTCTCTAGATGCCAGGCACTGTGTTGGATATTGGGAATTCTAGCCTAGGACACTAATAAGCCCTTCCTGCTTAAAAAAAAAATATTGGAGTATAGTTGATTTACAAAGTTGTATTAGTTTCAGGTATATAGCAAAGTGAATCCGGTACATATACACACATATGTCCACTTATTTAGATTCTTTTCCCACAGGCCACTACAGAGTATTGAATAGATTTCCCTTGTGCTAAATAATAATGGACCTCCCTGGTGGCTCAGATGGTAAAGAATTCACCTGCAATGCCAGAGACCAGGGTTTGATCCCTGAGTCAGAAAGATCCTCTGGAGAAGGGAATGGAAACCCACTTCAATATTCTTGCCTGGACAAGAATTCCATGGACAGAGGAGCCTGGCGGGCTACAGTCCAGGGGGTCACAAAGAGTAGGACACAATATTCTTTTTTAGATTTTTTCCCTATGTAGGCCATCACAGAGTATTGAATAGATTTCCCCAGGCTATATAATAAGTGCTTATTGGTTGTCTATTTTATACATAGTAGTGTATATATGTCAATCCCAGTCTCTCCATTTATCCCTCCCACTCCTTTCCCCCTGGTAACCGTAAGTTTGCTTTCTACATCTGTAGCTCTATTTCTGTTTTGTATATAAATTCACTTGTACTTTTTTTTAAGGTTTCACATATAAGTCATATCAAACGATATTTGTCTTTTTCTATCTGACATTTTAACCAGTATGACAGTGTCTAGGTCCTTCCATGTTGCTGCAAGTGGCATTATTTTGTCCTTTTTCATGGCTGAGTAATGTTACATTGTGTATATGTTCCACATCTTCTTTATCCATTCCTTTCAAAAAGGCACATGCACCCCAGTGTTCACTGCAGCACTGTTTATAATAGCCAGGACATGGAAGCAACCTAAAAGCCCTTCCTTCTTAAGCCCATCCCCAGTTTATCTTCAGTTCTGTCTCCTTACCCATCTTCACTTTTCGCCAGAGTACTTATCACTACCTGACATTATGTCATATCTACTTTGGTTTCTTATGCATTGCCTCACTTATTAAAATACAAGCACCATGGGCAGGCCCTTTGACCGCCTTACTGCATGTTGTTATAAATACCTACATTACAGGTTCCAGGAATATATGTTGGATAAATAAGGCTTGTGTTCAAATAACGTCTTCATTTCAATTATGATAAGCAGGATGAAGGAAAACTATAGGCGTTGTGAGTATGTATCATTAGGGAATGAGGGAGACCTTTCATAAGCAGAGGACTTCTAATAAATTAAATAAATAAAATAAAGAGAGGTGTTCATCTGGAGAAGGGGTTGGGGAGAGCCTTTCAAACAGAGGCAACAACATGTATAAAGGTGCTCATGGTGCTGAAACAATGGGGGGAAAAAATCCAATGGCATGGAGCCATGGGGAGAGTGTCAAGAGATGAGGCGGGACTCTGGGGGACAGGAATGAGATGGTACCAAGTTTTATAGGATACATTCAGGCTTTCGGACTTTATTGAGCAATACAGAAAGTTTTAGGTGGTGACAGGATCACAATTCCCAATTCAGGAATCTCTCGAATGAGCACCAGAGCGAGTGTTTTAGCCTGAGCCTTCTGCAGTCACCTGGGCATAAGAAACGGGGGGGCCATTTGAGCAGGTGGAGAAGAGGGCCGTGTGAGGAGTTGGCCGTACTTACTGAGGATGGGGCAGAGGTTGCAGCTTGCCACAGGCAGCACGGGGAGGATGGGGACCGCACAGAGATGGGCGCCTTGGTCCCTGAAGAGACTATAGCCCAGTTACAGAAAGGCAGCATGCATTCATGGAAAATGCCGAGGGAGCTGAGGAACCCCAAAGGAACATGTGTGCCAGTGTCCTTCCGGCTTTGAGGCCATGGCTGCCCCATGCAGCCCTTCCCGGTCTGCCAGGCCTCCCCGGGCGCTCTGCTCTGCCCTCCAGCAGGGAGAGGCCACCTCAGGCTTCCCAGCACTGAGGCGATGTGTCTCCTCCATGCCTGGCCCAAGTCAGCCGCCACTGGACCCCTCAATGCACCTTCATGGGGCCTCCTGACAAACGATTCGGCTCCTGCCCAGGATCCAGCACTAAGAGGCGACACGTGGTAGGTACCCAACAAATATCTGTCAGGTCAGTGTTAGACAGCGTGTTGAAATCTGTCCCTTTTTTCATGCCTGTTAAGCACACACTTGCTGCAGGTACGCTCTGTGCCAGCCACAGTGTTGGGGCCCTCCTATGCATTCTCATTTAATCTTCACAACAATCTCAAAAGGCAGGTATTGTTATTCTTCCCAATTTGCTGACAAGGAAACTAAGGCAGTGACTTGCTTAAGATTTCTCTCACCAGGTACCAGAGACACAGACTCACTTCCCTTCCTCTCCTAAGGCCCTGGTCTGATTCATTGCTTGCTTATGTTCACCTCCTCCCAGAAGACTTCCTTGATACTCCAAACTGCCATGAAGAAAAGCCTCTGAGCTCTATAAGTGCTTTCATAACTAGCTTGCCTAATATCTTCCCAACCACTATGAATGACTCTGATGGGTCTTCTTTATCTTGTGCTCAACCAGTGTTGAGCACCATGTCTGACACATGAGTGTAAACGAGTATTTGTTGAAGAATAAATGGATGGATAAATAAGCCCTTGCAAGAAACTCATTAAGGGACTTCCCTGGTGGTCTAGTGTCTAAAACTTCTAGCTCCCAGTGCAAAAAGCTCAGGTTTCTTCCTTGGTCAGGGAACTAGATCCCACATGCCACAGCTAAGACTGGCACAGCCAAATAAATAAATATTTTTAAAAATATAAATTAAAAAAAAATCTTGTTAAGAAAACGTACACAAATTCTAACAGATAAATAAAAGAATGACTATCATGTTAACAAGAATTCTACAGTTTCTATTCTTTCCCCCCTCCCCATCTACCATTATGCTCCTTTACATATTGGTTTCTTGAAAATCTGGTTCATTTTCAAATTGGAGACATTTTTCTGTTACAAAAAAGGAGAAAAGGGAATCATGAAGACATGTGCATAACTGCACATGAGTCCTGGGTCCACACACAAGCTGAGAGGAGGTCCAGTTGAGGATGCTCTGTCACTTGACTCTCCCTTTCGAGCATAGGGAAAGCTATACCTCATTTAAAAGGGCAGAAAGATAAGACAGAATGCCTTTTAAACTTGGGATATAGCTCATGGAAAAATTTAACCCAGACCTTAAAAAGCTGAAATATTCCAAACCAACCACAATTCAGAACTGAGATCTCCCTGATGAGATTACTATACCCAGAAACACCATGTTTCTTGTCTCCTAAGAGATATGACACCTAACAATTCATAACAGGGGGTCTGAGGGAAATAACTCACCTATTGTGAAGTCAATGTTCAAATCAATATCCCTTGGGGAGAAAAATATTGTTCATTGATGGAGATGGATTTTTCTTCTTAAGAAATTCTCAAGGGGTAAACAACATTTTTTTTTTTGTAGCGAATATAACTAAACATACCACTGTCAAGATCTATAGTTTCCTATCATCATTAACATGATGCTCAAAAATGAGTAGTGTAATTATGAATGCCTTTTGATTTCTTGAATAATAGATGCTGGCTCTGTTTTTTTTTTTTTTTAATCTCATTTTAATATCCAAGCAATGGGATCACCATGCAGATAACTTGATGTATGTCTTCTGCTTTACTTAACAGTACTCTTATTGGTGAGATTTTGATCTTTTAAAACAATAAAAAAATTAGCACAAAAACTAAAAATATAGGATCCTAGATTTTTTTACTACAAATGGAATAATGGTTACTTTAGAAAAAACTTCTCATTGTCCCTCTTTTATGTTTTCTACTAACAATCCCCCAAATGATTATAGCAACACTGGATCTAGCCATTTATCAACTACCTTCATGAAAGACAAGAAGTTTTAATAGGCAAAGGGTAAAGAGGGCTGGATATAACGAGTTTTATATTTAACATGTTGCTTCAGGCTGGTGAATCTTTGAGATTTCTTTATAAGGTTACAGTAGGTTCTATTGTCTAATTCATAGATTGTCTTCTGAGGCTAAATATGGAAAGGAAGCTTGCCTTCTACCCTTTTGAAACTCAAAGGTTGCATAAGAAAGGACAGATGGATGATTTGGGGAAAAAAGAAATGCCACTCAATTAATACTTGTGGAAAAGGGTGTCACAGATCATTGGCGGAATTTCCACCCATTGGCAACTCCCCCAAGCAGCCAAAGATTAATTGAGCTCCCAGACTACTGAGTTCTACGAGAAGAGAAAAACTGTGTTGACAATTACAGAGGCTGAGCTGTGGAACCAACAGAAGCATAGCTAGATGAACTATATGCAGGAATAACTACTGACACCCTGTAGTAGATAAGCATGTAGATAAGCATGCCATTTTTGTTGTTTTTCTCCTGTGATGGAGATGGATTCATACTAAGCCACACTCTTATACCTTAATTCCTCTCATGCTAAATGAACACATTTTTCAAGTGGCTTGAGCAGATTAAATTAGGAGTCAAGTTAATTGATTGACGCACAATCATGACGTACAACTTGACTTTAGGAAAAACTCAGACTACACTTAACACACTGATTTTTCTCATCTAATAGCTTAACTACAAGCATATGGTGACACACTAAATACTGTACAGAAGAACAACAAAGTAAAGCAAAACAAAAAAAAATTCGATTAAATAAGATGAGACTTAAACCCATCTTTTCTAAAAATATGCTTCTGTAGAAAGAAAAAAGACCTTGATCCACCAGAAGTACCAAGATCAAATCTTTATTAGTCCTTTAAAGTCCTACTTCTTTAAAATTCAAGAATTATCTGCATGCTTTGATAGGGCTATGTGGTTGCTTACTACTTACAACACAATTACGCTTTGATCACAAGTTGAGGAGGAGCTAACACTGAGAAACAAGGAACAGAAATATCTATAGATACTGAGAATAAACTACAAGCTAAGATGAGCAAGGCTGGGGAGAGACATTTTGGTCCTCCAGGAAGAATAATGTAGTAACAATCAGAACACAGTTGGGATTTGATTCAAACTGGCCTGGAACTGAGTGGATCCCCAAGTTCTTCAGTACACAACACATACGTAAACACACATACTGACATTTACAAAAATGAAATTTTGAAAAGTTACTCAAAGGCATTAACCTAAGAAAAGATTTCACTGGCAGATACAGGAATAGGAACTTTACCCCATTCTATGGTGACCTGTGAGTGGAGTGGACAGTGGGCTAAACAGACTTTCCTATCAAAAGGTCCCACCTAACCCTCCCACTCCAGCAGGGTTCTGAAGGTGTCAGCAGCATTTGGTTGACTAGACCATTAACCGAGTTTCAGTTAATTATTGACTGATTAGGGATTCACCTTATCTTTCCATCAGAAGCTGGCTCAAGACACTCTAGAGCCCAGGTGAACCTACACATGTGACTTTCTCTTCTTCTTTGGGTCACTTAGTTGTCCTTTACCTTAATTCACATTTGGGTCAGAATGGCCAGTCCGTCCTGGGTTTGGGAGTCCTCAAAAGGATTGCAGGGGAGAGGGGCCAGGTTCCTGGTGAGGCGTGTCCAGAGACAGAGGCCTAGAGCTGATGCTGCCTTTCGCAAAGCTTCGCTTATTGGCCCGGGTTCTCCCATTAAGTCCCCGGGAGAAAAAATAAATCAATGACTTGTGTCTAAAAAATGCTGGTGATGCCTGTGGGTAATAATCGGGCCCCCTACCCCCGCCACCCCCCACCCCCTGCCGAAAAGCAGGCGGCCTCTCTGCTGAAGGCCTCTTGGCAACCCCATGAATCACAGCACGCCAGGCCTCCCTGTCCATCACCAACTCCCGGAGTTCACTCAGACTCACATCCATC
>NW_011494894.1:2359648-2364525 GCF_000754665.1 Bison bison bison
CAGCACAGGCAACGCAGGCCCAGCTGCCCCAGATAAGAGGTGGCCCGTGTTAATGTACAGGCTTCCTCTGCACCTCACCAGGGCCTTCCTTTTCTAAACAGTCTCCCTTTAATGTTGGCGAATGTTGTTTTTCCATTGACTCAACATCTCGCCTCTGGTGGTAAGCCAGCAGGGAAAGTTGGAGCGGGGGAGGGAGGAGGAGAAAGGGGGAGAGTGGGGCCAAAGGCAGAGGAGAGCGGGACGGTGAGCCACGCTTCCAAACAAGCTGGACACCTGTTCTGGAAAGACAGTGACCAAGCCCAAGCGTCTTGCTTCCTCTTGATTTGGATCAGCTTTTGTTCCCTGCATGTCTGTGATTGGCCCCAATGCCCCCTGCCCACAACACTGCCCCCTTTGGTTCAACACGGAAACCACCAGGAGGAATTCCTAGCTTCCTTCTACCAATTTAACTGCCTTATCTGAAGGAGAGAAAGAATATGAGAGCTACTGGTGTGTATTAAAGGGGTAAAAGAAATTCCAGGAACAAGATGAGAGGGAAGCAAGAGAAGAAGGAAATGAGACAGGAAAACGAGAAGAAGGGGTAAGTGAGGGGGGGGAAGGCATGGATATGAAAGGCAAAAAGGAGAGAGGAAAAGGACAAAGGCAAAAAGAAGAAAGAAAAGGAGACAGAAGGAAGATTGCAGACAAGTGCAATTTGAAGTGAGACGTTTTCCCCAGGAGCTCCATTTCTCAAGAGCCAGGACAGACAGCGGGCTGAGGATGGAGGGCCGCGAGTTCCCTTTGGGGGCTTCTCTGGGCAAGACAAGGTCAAGGGGCATCCTCAGAACCAAACGTTGATTACAGCCAGCTAAATGTTTTGACTTGAAGGAGACATGAAGGATTAAAAAGCAAAATAGAGCAGCGTGGGTAAGAAAGAAACAGGAAAAGAAAGAAAATTGAAAAAAGAAACAAAACTCATGGGAGACACAAAGGGAATGATAGAAAACACTTCTGAATCAGCTAGTCATCTACTAACAAGCTGCAAAGATTTCCAATGACAAGTTGTCACATTAGTTTAGTGAAACTGAAGCAGTACTTATCCCCTTTCCTGTGCTTAATCTCTCCCTGCGTGCCACAAAAACATGCTACCACGTTTAATAGGATTAGTTTCGTTCACTTTCTCCCCCCACCCCTTTTATTTTTTACAATTCTATTTTCAGCAATACAGGGATCCTTGAATTCGATTTCCTGCGGTGCACAGCAAAACCCGGCATGCATGGATTTTACCCTTTAAAGACTTTATCTAAATCTGAAAAATGTAATTTGACTATTTTGGACTCCCCCCTACCTCCCCGGCCCCAACCCCAGTGAATTACTCTCCCCTCCTAGAAATCTTCATAACTTGGAGGGTGAGAGAGGGAGTATTGATGGTAAAATGGTCAAGACAATCCTGGGCTGTGAAAAACAGCTGCCCAAGCCCCACCCTTGCAGAGGTTGTGTGCCCTGGAGGCAGGCAAACATGGGTTCTGATTCTGATGGCTCTTTATTGGCTTTGTGGCCTTGAACAGGTGGTGAAACCCTCCCCGCCTCTGTGACGCTCTTTACTCATCCATACCATACAGTGGGATAATTCTTATCAGGGCTGTGGGGAGTACTACACCTAATGTATTTGTTTCTTCACTACTATGATTCACTTTTTCTCATATTTTATTATGTTCCTGCAATCAATAAGTCTTACAATCGATTGTGCATTTAAGGTCATTACGTTTTCCTTTTCTCCCAAAGGGCATATTTAAATGGATGGTGTGTCTTATAGTCTATGGCATTTGAGAAAGAAGAAAATGGAAGTGCTGGGCATAAAGCATCTGGCACAGTTCTGATGTCGAAAGTGCTCAGTAGATGCTAGAATTTTCTATCACTGCTCATCACTATGCCTACACCCCTCCCTCTCATATTCTCACAGAAAGACCACTTTGGAATATGGAGAAAGGGAGGTGTTGACACTTTTGCCCCACACAGCTTCCTTTAGACTCCTGCTCTTCATTGAGGTTTCAGACACCTGGCTAGATCCAACCCGTCCTCACTGTCCATCCGTGTTGGATAAGAACCAACAATTCTCCAGTCCACTCGCTCTCTCAACAGGGTCACCAACTGCCACGCTCAGCCGTGTCTTGCAAACAGTAATTACCTGTCGAATGATTCCATCTTCTTTGAGCCTACTTTGAGTTCTGCAGCCCCTCCTGCCCGGTTCCCCCCAGGCACCACCCCAGAAGGCTGGCATTAAGACAAGGGGTGAACGCACCAACTCCAGGAGGGAAAAGGATGCGGCCTCCTCCTCAGGGACCTGGGGGTGTCAGGGAGCCACCCTGGGCCTAGGATGGGGATGGAGGGAGATGAAGCTAGGAGGAAGGAGGAAGCTGCTGCCCGGGGCAGGGTGCTGTAGGGACCCTGCAGTCTGAGCAGGGCTAAGGGAGCCCTGAGGAGGAGGGGAGGCATGGCGAGACCCCTCCCAATTGGGCACATCCCACCACTGCGGAGCCCAGCTGTCTGCTCCTATCAAGTGGTGGCCAACAGGGGGGCTCTGAGGTCTTTCTGCCAACAGGGATCAGAGGGTATTCCAGAGTCTCCCAGAGCCTGGCCAGACTGGCAAAGAGGTGCAGGTCCCTCCACCCCATTACCCGCCCGCCTCAGCCGGGAGCAGGGTCGAATTTAGCCTCCAGCCTTGCCTTCCCTCCCATCTCCCTCTCCCATCCCTCAAACCACACTTCACATCCCTTATGTCCCACGGGAGCCTCCTTGCCCACTCCCCCAACCTCCTGCACCCTGGTGCTCCCCAGTTACCTGCTCTGGTCCACACCCATCTCCTCCTCCCCCCTCCCCTGAACTCCATTCCCTAGTCCCTACCTCCACAAGCTACTCCTCACCCCCACCAGATACCTTCTGCAGGACACCTACTTCCTCCCACTCACCACTTCACCCATGATCTCCCCTCACTTTTACCCAGCACCTACTCATACTCCCTTCCTGACATTCTCCCACCCCCTGACACAGGGCCCCCTCTCCAAATCTTCCTGTCTCCACTGCTGCCCCTGCTCCCCCCGCCCCACCAACAAGTGTGGGCAAAAGTACTCCTCCCACCAGGACCACCACCAGGAGGGCGCTTGGGAGCAAGAAACCCAAAGAACCTGTCTCCCTACAGCCTGGCTCCACATGTGTGTTTCTCTGTACCTGTTGAGGGTCTTTGTTTTGTCCCCTAGAGTCACAGACATATCCTTCTCACCCCCAGGAGCCAGACAGCAGGAATCTTCCACACTGGCCCAAAGATCCACGGACCCTGGAAGGACAGGCATCTAGGGGTCATGCTTTCACTGTCTCTCATTCAGAGAGCAAAGGGTGCCCACTCTCAGCCCCTGGGCTCATTCACTAAGGGCTGGGCCCATGCATGCCCTAAATTGGAAAAATCTCTTCAGTAACCCCTCTCCAGGAATACACAGGGATTACTAATCTCAAACCTTCTGAGGATACCAGCAAAGCATCCTCCTTGGGACGTTAAGTAGCCACTTATGGCCATGTCCACTTCTAAAATCATCAGGCTTCTTGATCTGTTCTCTGCTGGTTCCATTCCTCTTTCTTCCCCTCTCATCCGTGTAGAGTCCCATCCAGCCATGGCCCCTTCCCACCTACCTTACTTTCCCTTCTCACAGCTGCCTCTGGCTGAGCTCTCCCTTAATTACTTTGGGGTGTGCTCCTATTCATTGGGCCAAACCTAATTTTATGAAGGGCTGTATCGTACATGACATAGATTTGGGGGAGCTGTTCACTCACACACGTAAATAGATGATCTCCGTTTGATTCACACTTATGATAGATGAAGTCCATTTGTTTCAGTTTTACCTACAACTTTTTTATGCCTTCTTGCTTTTCCCTCCTTGAATAGAACTATTTGTCCTAAGGTTTTGTTGGGAGTAGTCGGCTTCTGTAGGAAAGGTTTGTCATTTATAAAAGAGGGAAGAAAGGATGGAAGGAAGAAAGCAAGCAAGCAAGGATTTCAGATTGATAAATGGGTGCCTGTGGGCCTGATGGACAATTCTAAGTCCAAGAACACAGGGCCTAACTTCCGCTTTCAAACATGCACCAATTCTAGTTTTCATGGCCTACGAAATGAAAGGTGAGCATATGAAGCATCCAAAGTAGCAACTATGCATGAGCTAAAATATGCATACATTGAACGAGAGTCCTGTCAGCTTCACCAAAATATTGAGGGGGGAGCAGAGGTGTCTAGGCCAAGAGGAGTACAGACCAGTGCAAGTGTGATGAACACACATTTGTAAACCAAACACTTTCTATTTTTATTGAGCACCAGTCATGTGCTGAACAATATTACTCATGTAAAGCTCTCTACAATTGGGAGTTGGATAATATCCCCACTTAACAGATAAAAAGAACTGAGGCTCAGATAGAGTGAGACACCCCCGGTCACAGAGTCAGCAACTTGCTAAGCAGTTACTGGAAACACAGTATGACCCCTGGATTCCCACGTCCTCTTACTGACTGCCTAGTTGGGGTGGCCCCAGAAATCTTTATTTTTGAAAAGCTCCCTTGGCGATTCTTGATGACTAGCCCTGTCTTGGGAACCGCTGCTCCACATCAAACCAGCCCACTCTCCCTGTCACCAGCCTTGCCTCTGAGCAGCCTTCTCCACGTCGGATAAAACATTTAAAACATATTTAAATAGCAATTTTGAAAAACTATGCAGCATATGGATTCTCCTTTTGATCTCAAAATGATGACAAACAGACACTTACATACTTCATAAAAGAAATATTACCAGAAAAATTATAGAAATCTGGCTTTCAACTTTGTCTTGCTCTAATTTAAACAAAATGCAACTTTCCAGA
>NW_011494894.1:2364625-2364792 GCF_000754665.1 Bison bison bison
CACCCACCCCCAAATAAATCCAAACTGGGAGCTTCCTTCTCTTTTTCCCTCTGTGAGCCTGGCCTACACCTATTTATTTCTAACTCGCTGGCGTCCAGATTAAAAGCCTCCTAAAATGGGCAGTAGGGATGACTTAAGTCCTACTATCAAAGCCCCTTGAAAAGAGC
>NW_011494894.1:2365368-2370593 GCF_000754665.1 Bison bison bison
CCCGATGGCGACTCCCAGCCTTCCCACCCGACCCGAAACTTTTCCGACACATGCAGGCGTGTTCCTCGCGGGTTTGGGCGGCCCCGAGTCGCCATCGGGAAGGAGGCTCGTCAAACAAATCTGTCCCCGGGCACGCACGCGGAGGTACTCAGACACACGGGGCCGGGGAGGGGACGACCGGGCCTCCGGGGAGGTGCTGTGGGCGTGCAGGCAAGCGGGCGCTACCGCCCGAAAGGGGTTCCCCACGTGCGAGACCCAGTGCTTAAAATCCTGCCAAAGCTCGGAAGTACCGCGGTGTCCGGAGGCTCTGCGTAACTTTGCCCACTGCGCCCCCGCGTGCAGAGGCGTACACACACACACACACACACACACACACACACACACACACACACACCCTCACCCCACCCCACTCCCCCTGGCTGCGGCCCGAGCCTGCTCTAGTATTTCAGGGACACGGGAAGAGATGCTAATCCGCGCCAAAGAGGGAGGGGTGTAAATGGCGTAAATCCCACTCCCCAGCACCCACAGATTCGGAGCGAGATCGCCCAGTTCTCTCCGAAAGCGTCCCTTCACTTCCCTCTGCCCTTGGCTTCTTCTCTACCGTGGACTGAAGAAGATATAGCCCAAGAGGATCGATGTATGGTTCCACCCCCCGCCCCAAAATCACAACCTCTCCAAATCCTAATCCTCAAAGAGCCCGGTGGGGTTGAAAAAAGGCAAGTTATTCCGGAGGGAGGTCGGGGGTGGGGCAACAGCACCCCTCCGAAGACACGCGCGCGCGGCCTGGCGGGTGCCTCTTTGGGCTCAGCGCGCCCGGGCGGAGTGGCTGGATTATGTAAGTAACAGCCCTCCATGTGCTCTCCACCATCTGTTAATATCTTGATATTGGAAAGTTCGGGGCCTGAGGTAAAGCCAGGTTTGGCGTCGCAGAGCTCCCAGCCTACTCCTTTCTACTCTGGGGAAGGGATCGTACCTCCATTTGATTGTTTTCGCCCACTTCTATAAAATCAAGTAGTAGTGTGCCCCTTGGATCACTGACAACCAAGCCCCCCTCCCCAGCGCGAGTGTGTGTTTGTGGGGGAAGAGTGATTTTCTTCGAGGTCACTATTGTAAGGAATCCTTTCAATGGATTTGTTTATGACAATTCTAGGCTCCTTGAAGCTTTGTACTGGGCCCTGATTTGGAGGTGGGGGCTTTATTATTTTTTTTAATTACTTTTTCTGCCAGCACCCCGACCCCAAATTTTTGTAAGAGTTATAGTTCAACTTCTTTGGAGTGAATCGCTTCTGTTTACTTTGAAAGCTGTTGGTTAAACAAGAATCGCTCTGGAGGCTTCTAAGCAGTGGGGTTCCCAGGAGAGAAACCTTGCAGCTGCTACTTGCTACTGATCTCCTGGCATTTCACTTTCCCCCTCGTTCAGAACAAATCCACGTTGGTCTTGGCCTCACACTGGGCATAGGGATTGAGAGAAAGAGCAGGAATATGGCAGGCAGGCAGTCCGCCTTTAGACAGCCTGCAGCAGGCCGGCCTGCACCCTAGAGTGGGTTTTTATTTCTTTTTCTTCCTCTCTTCAGGGTGGTGGTGGTAGTGGGTGGTGGGTGCTGTTAGATGTTTATCCAGGCTGGATCTTCAGCATCCTTCTCCTGAAATAAACATCCATGTTTGTCTCTCAGCTGGATCTGGTTGCAATTCCCAGAATTGGTTTATTTAGGATCTGCTAACGATTGTTTGTAAGGTTTTTAAATTACTGATATGCACTCTTCTCTCCTATCCCCACCTACTGGCTTTAAGAAAGAACCTGAGGGGTAAAATACACCGAAGAAATATCAAGCAGAAGTGTGTTTAACCCAGAACCAGATGCATAAGTGATAAGTGAAAGAGTTTGACTAAGAACGCACACAGATCACCCTTCTGATAGAAAAAGCAAATGCAAACTGCATGGATGAGGTTTGTTGGAAGACCGGTCAGAACTTGTGTTAACTTTTAAGTTACTGGGGTTGTGTTGGCAGTAGGGCAGAGAAAGGGACTGACCCTAAACTTGCCCGATAGTTTCAGAGATGGAGCCTGTATCTAGGCGACTTCTCTTCTCCGGGCTGACTGATCGCTTCTCGCCTTTCAGAAAACAAACCGCGAGTAGCCGGAGATAGGGAGCTTGGGCCTCACGCCTTGATTCAGGGCCGCCTGAGCCCCGGGAGAACGCCGAAGTTCTGGCTGGAGAGGTTGCCAGGAGCCTGGCCTGTATGTCGCGCAGACTTTAGGAGACAGTTCTGGCCTCAGCATATGCAGCTCGCCTAGCTGGGCTGCGGACCGAGCTCGCTCGTCCAGCATCGCGCGCGCTCCTATTTCATTCCACAAGCCGCTCTAGTGCCCCCAGTTCGGGCTGCGAACCACCGCGGCAGAGCTGGCGAGCCGCGAGCCTCCGCCGCCGAGGCTGCGGGGTGGAGGAGCTTTCTTGTTTGCCAAGCGGGGTACCCCGACCTCGACTCGGGCCTGCCTTCCCCCGGGAGAGATAAAGGACTTACTAGGGCTCGCAGGAAACTTTTCCCGCCGCCAGTTCCCGGGCGTAGTGTGTGCAAAACGTGCACCGGGGCGCTAGGTGCAATTGACATAAACTTGTGGGCTAAAGTTCAAGCCCTTTCCTTCCAGAGTCTGAACCTTTTCTCCCGCTCAGCTTCCTTTCTTCCCCACTTCCTCTCCTCTCCTCCTTCCCTGCCCTCCTCCCTTTTAAATGTCAAACTGAGCAGATGGTTTTAAGGTGTGGAGGGCATGTATCCTTTACTTCTGTTTAATTGTGGGCTGGCGCGATCAGGTACACACTGGGCTACTTAAGGAAGATACTAGGACGAAAAAGAAGAAAGGAAGTAGCGCTGATCCATTCACAGAACCCGCATTTCTCCGCTCAGTACACCCGCTTACCTCGAAAGGACCCAACCAAAAGAAACACTATTCCACCCTGTATCTAATGGCCATGTGGCTAGATTATTTCTGTGCCCAGTCTAAATTGTCACATCTCGATTAGAACACTTGATGCAGTGGCCGATCATTGGAAGTGTGAGTCCTGTGTTTGTGAGCCTCTGTGTTGTTTCCATAATGGGTAGGGGGAGTGCCTGGAGGCAGCGAGAAGGGAGACATGAAGGTGGGGGGATGCTCAAGATCGGAAGAGTTGTTTTTTTTTTTTTTTTTCTCCTTTCTTTCCTGATCCCCAACACCTAACCCGGCCGGCTTTATTTTTTCCCCCTTCTTCTTTTCAGTGTTTGAATCCCATGCCAAAAGTTTCCTACAGGGTATGGACTGGAACATACTATTGTCGCTATTCTTATTCAAGGATTAGACTTCTTCACAGTTTGATGAATTTGAGTCTAAAATTGTCCCAGGAAAAGTGTGCGTGTGTGTGTGTGTGTTGCGGAAGGTGGTGGTGGTAGTTGGCCAGTGTACTTGTAACACACTTTACAAACACTTTGTTGTCACGACGCAACACGATTCAACCTTTGATCTGGTTAAATTCGAGGGACACACGAAAAATACTTGTCCCCATCCTACCAAAAAAAAAAAAAAAAAAAAGAGCGTCTTATCGATTGGGTGTGAATGTTTCTGCTTCACAGCCCTTGCAAGTCCCAGCTTTTATAGGACCTTGAAGTCATAAACGCGGTTGTCTTATTAAAAGCCCGTTTACTGTGCCCGGTGAAAGAGACATCCTCGCTGCGGCTGGAAGCTTGCGCTTTAGCATTAGCAACTTTCAAATCCTAAGCAGCTCTTCAAGAACCACATGATCTAAAGAAATCTCGCTGGTTATTTTTCGTCCAAGAAATGTCAAAACAAAGTGAATTTTCTGTGGCTTGACGCAGAAGCCCGAAATTTAAGCGCTTGAAATTTCTTACCTAGGAAACTTTAAAGTTTGTTACCCAGGCGTCAAAACGGTGTAAATCCTACATGAAACCTCTCTCTAATCATTCTGGGGTGAGTGAGTTACTGAGCGGTAATCGGTTGGTAGTAATGTTTGTAACATTCCCCCCCACCTCTCCCCAAGGTTGCTGTACCTACAAACCAGATAAGGTTGTTAGAGGTAACCAAGGACAAATATTCTTCTTCCTAACAATTTTGACGGGAGATTAACTGGGATTCAGCCAATACTGATCTTCTCATATCTGATGCAGCGGAGCCAAAGCCAAACCTCTGGCACCTACTATTATTTTAATCCCAACCTACCTGTATTGTCCACCTCTCCTTTCAAAGAAAGCCACGGTGACATGTATTCCTGATACTAGCTACGATCATTTAAAAAGTGGAATGATTTGAGGGCCCCCGCTCTCTCCTCGTAGACCACCCCAGCCCCCTTTAAACCCCCACTTTTTCTCCAGAACACTTTTTCTATGCCTTCCTCCACCCCCGTCCGAGGAGCGCTCACTCGCTCGGCCGCTCGGCGAACTCGATCAGCGGTATCTCAGAAATGAAGGGGAGGGGAAAAAAAAAAAAAAAGCCTGCGTCCTGGAAGAGCGAGTGTGAGTCGAGCGGCGTTCACAACAGCGCCCGCAGACCGCTCGCTCCGGCCGCGGGCGCAGCGAGCCGGTCGCCCCGAAGCAGCGGCTGTTGGGCGCGGGTGAGGTGGGAGGGGGGGCGGGGATGGAGGCAGGGGAGGGGAGCGTGGGGCCCCTCTCCCCTCCTCTCCTCCCAGCCCCTCACCCCCACCCCTTTTATATATTTTTTTTTCTCCTCCCAAGTTCTCTTGCCTCGCTATCCCCCCTTGAATCCGAAGGCGCCTCGCGATTGGGTGCTGGGGCCGGGTACGTCAGTCAGACTGTGACGTGCAGTCTTCCTGTTTCCTTCAGCTGTGTCTTAAAGTAAATCTTGTTGTGGAGCGGAGCCCTCAGCCGAGGGAGCGCTCGGAAATAATACACCATTGCAGCCGGGGGAAGCAGAGCGGCGCAAAAGAGCTCTCGCCGGGTCCGCCCGCTCCCTCTCCGCTTCGCTCCTCTCCTCTCCTGTCTCCCCTCTTCTCCTCCCTTCTCACCTCTCGCCTCTTCTCCTGCGCTCTCTCCGCTCCTCTTCCCACCCTCCCCCTGCCCACCCTCTCCGCTCTCCCGTCTCCTTCTCCCCGCCGGCCCGCTCGCGCGTGCCCGCACGGACTCACCGTCCCTTGTCCAATTATCATATTCATCACCCGCAAGATCTTTTCCCGTGCGTGTGCGCGCGCGTGTCCTCCTCTCTCCGCCTGCCCCCCCCCCCCC
>NW_011494894.1:2370693-2371114 GCF_000754665.1 Bison bison bison
CCCCCCCCCCAAAAAAAAGGCTCGGTGGGTCCCACTGCTCTCTGCACCGCGTAAGTATCTTCTCCCCCCCTTCGCGAGTCCCCTCCCCTTTTCCAGAATCACTTGTACCGGCTTGTTCTTGAATGAGAAGACCAGAAAAAGAGACTCCCATTACTCAGACCCGTGTACACATCTATCCCCCCCACCCCCATCCCCGGGAGAAAAGGGTGTTCTTTAGATGAATCATAATTTAAGGGGAAAAAAAATTAGCGTCTAAACAGTTTCTAAGCAGGAGCCTCAGTGGAACTCCGCGCTCCGCTCCTCCCAGTTCCTAAGAGTAAGTGATCCGCTTGGCTTTTTATTTCTTTCTCTTTCCTGCTGGTGGCTGGGGGGTGGTGTTGGCGATGTGTGTGTGTGGAGGGGGGAGAAGGCTGGTAGTGCT
>NW_011494894.1:2371595-2389095 GCF_000754665.1 Bison bison bison
GTTCTTGCCCAGAGGATCTGCTCGCAGTCAACGCCGGCGGCCGGTTCGGTTGGGCTGCTTCCATCTGATCTTGGTTCGTCTGGGTGGTACCTACAATTTTGCCCCACTTCGGAGGACTGGAAAGGGAGGAATGGAGAGGTGAGCGTGATTGCTACTGGGAAGAAAAGTCCGGAGGAGGGGGGAGCGGCGCGGGGAGAGCGGCTATCCTGCCTGAACAGACAAGGAGAGGGGGCGACGAGGGCAAGCTGGGGTCGGGGGGAGACATTCCCCAAAGCCCCCGGTTTAGCAAGTTGTTGGTCCTTCGGGTGTGCCCGCCAGTTACTCCTCCGGCTAAAACTCAACATAGGTGGAGAGTGTGGATTGGAGGGGCCGGGGGTGGGGGGCGCGGGAGTGAAGTTAGACGGGGAGTAGTTTTGGAGGGAGACTCACAGGTCTCCCGCCACTTTTTCAGCTTTTTTTTTTTTTTTTTTTTCGGAAGTAGAGAGTCCTCTTGGCAGGCTGAGAAGAACTGGGAGGAGGGGTTGATCGACAGTCTTAAATAGCCCAAGGAGGCAGGTTGGAGTGTGAAAAGGCTGTTCTTGGCAATCCAGAACCCACTCCGCCTGGGGGAAGGCTGAGAACTCACCTGCTTGTTTTTATTTTTCCAAGAAGGTCTGGTTGTCTCCTTGAGCTTATGAAAACAGTGCAAGCACAGGGTGGCCTTCTCTCAAAGTCAAGGCTAGAAGTCTCTTCTCTTCCTCTCTCCCCACCCCACCCTCTCTCCCATCTATAACCTCCCTTACCAAAAGGGAAAAAAAAAAAAAATGTACTTTCCTAGACTACGTAGGCAGAGGTCTATTAGCCCGAGGGCTGTGCATGGGCAGGGCCTGACAGGTGTGTTGTGTCAAGAAAGACAGGTGCAAATTTCCTCTGTGTCTGTGTATGTCTGTACCGTTCCAGACCACGGTGCTGTGCTCCAGGGTTGTAGAGGTTTATGAATTTATGGTTGCCCTGGTTAATAGGATTGTCCGGGCTAATGGGAACTAGGCTGTTGTTATGTTTTGAGCCCTGCCATGTGAGTCCTTTGGTTGGGGGTGGGGGACAAGTTGGTATGTGTTTGTTTATTTTTCTTAAGGATGTTGGCAGGCTTCTAGGGAGGCTGTGTCTCAGGCTTCTGTCTGCCAGGCAGCTGAAATTACCCCCCACTTCAGGCAGCAGGTGGAGGGACATTGACTTTCTCTTTGCTTCCCTCTGGTTTACGCCTGTCTCCCAGGTCTGTGGGGGCGTTGCGGGGGAGTGATGAGAGCTTTCTTTTGTATGTATGTGTGTGTGTGTGTGTGTGTGTGTATGTGTGATTTGGACATCCATGGGTAGTATGTGTAACTGCCAAGAATACCAAAGTGAGTTTGAAAGTGTTACTGTTGTTAATGCTTATCTTTTTAGCGTGCTTTCTCCCTGCCCAGAAAGAATAGGTATGTGCATAAACTCTTTCAAGTCGTATGTTAAATACTCTCATAAAGTAGAATGAGCCTGTCATTGTACCAGACATGTGCCAGATGTCCTAGTTAGTATTTTGATGGAGAAGGAAAATCTCAAGTATGTGAGAGGTAACTGTGCTTTTCTATTTGATGCAAGATGCAGGCAGTTCGCTCTCTGAAGAGTTTCTTGCAAGAACTTCTGAGCATTTTCAAAATTAAATGGGCTGTGGGTGGTGATGAAGAAAAGGGGGAGTAATTTGGTTAACCTGTCCATGTGCTACACCGTGGACCTGTTTCTGCAATGGTAAAACTAAGGAAGGTAAGGACTGTGGCTTCGTGTGTGAAGGAGGCTATTGAGAATTCAGTGTAGGCACTATATCTGGATTCTCAACATCTGATCTTTTATTTATTTATTTATTTTCTTTCAACCAGGCTGCTTCTTGAGTTGCATAGAATTAGATTAGATGGCGAATGGTTTTTGCTGGTTGGTTTGGTTGCTTGGTGGATGATCATTGTTTCATGAAAATGAGAGAGTGTATGTCATTTATTCTTTCAACTTAAACATCCAAGTTCCTCCTAATACTTTTCTTGGATGCTTTTGCAGTTCTTTCATAATTAATATGTCATCTATGGATATGTTCATTTGCTTTATTTTTATTAAGTATTTTCTGTGCTGGGCACTTATTGATATTTTTATGTGTCCATTATCCAGAATTCTATTTAGTTTAATCACCACCTTGTGGGAAAAATGTCATGCATACGTAACATTCATCTTTGTTCTCACTTTATTCATTCCCTAACATCTTTCTTCTGTAAGTAGCACTTATAATCTTAAAACATAACCTAGCTGCCAGGCGTGCTCTTTATTAATTCAAAGTGAAATAGGCCTTTTTTCATGAATTTCTTATAGGTATTGTTTGCATTTACAACTGTTAAGATAAGGAATGGTAAGGTTCAAGATTAATAAAAGCTTATAAAATGTTAGTAATTTAATAATAGAAAGATGGATTGTGCCTGATACGTTATAATTGGATTCTAATTAAGTATCCGTATATATTGTAAAGGACATATACATAAGAAATTTCTAAAACCTATTGCCTGGTGTATTCTAAAGCTTCAAAGGACAGTTAGAGTATTTCAGTTGTCTTCAGAAAGAAAAAAAATTGTTTCTTCTTAAAGTTATTTCTCACTCCCTTTTGTTTACTAATCTGGTGAATTATTACTTTTTAAATAAGTAGAAATGAATATTTTAGGCATGTTCCAGAAAATTGCTGTTTTCATCTTGCAGGTGAAAAATATATGGAATTTTTGATAGAATGGAGGAATTTTAAATGAAATGGTTCTGATTTGAGAACTCTATGATAGGAAAATTTAGAATCTGTTATAAGCTTTGACAATTAATTTAAGTATTAACTAATATCAAGTGGATTATTCACAGTAAACACCAAAGGCTTTCTTAACCTTATAGCAGGAACTTCTCCAAGGAGAAAGTTGCTAATTAGCAGAAATGGACTCTTAAATACAGTGAAGGGGACGGCTTGGTAGGGGGCCTGGGGGGGCACGGCAGGGGGTGGGGGTGAGGAGTACCTAAATCAAGTCATCTGATTTTCCCCCTTGAATTACTGATTTCCAGATGGATTCACAGTGTTCTTTGTTGGTGTTATTCCACTTGAAATTTCATAAGAGACTTGACCCAAGTAGATCAGAGGCCCACTTAAAGGTGGTTTTCTAAAAGAAGTAAAAGCATAGGCTTGAGCAATTTCTTCAAATCATTTTATCAATCAAAACTGATGATCTATATAATCCAAGCAGGAAACCACTCCAATCATACCTTCTTCCCCATCTCATGAAAGATTTACCTGAACTATTTGAATAAAAACCATAGTGAACACATCTTTGTCCAGAATCTGGACTCCAGATAGAGGCGTAAAGGTTGCACCCCCTTCCAAATAACTTTTTCCCCCAAAACTTTAAACTTTTAATTTTGTATTGGGGTATAGCCTGTTAACAGTGTTTGGTAGGTTCAGGTGAACGCGAAGGGACTCATCCACCCATAAACTTAAAGCAGAGCACTTCACCACTTTCTACTTCACACTGCAGTGTTCCTTTGAAATCCTCCCCTGAAAATTCTTTTCTACTTACATTATCATCGGCTTCCTTAGGATTCTCCTTGTAAAGTTATCTGACATTCTTCAGATAATTCAGATTTTAATGAATGTTGTGGAGTCCTTAAAATCTGACTTGATTATACTTGGATGTTTGTTCTTTTCTTTGGGAAGAATCTGCTAATGTTAAGATACTCCTCATATAGAAATTATCAAAGCATTTGTGTAGTTAGATGCCAAGTGGTACAACCCAATATTTAATAATAAAATATTCTATGTAGATTTTCATATTAATTAAAGGAATAGAATATGTGTATCAATCGATAATACATTTGGGTTCAAATTCTGTATCAGTATTTTTCTACATACTTGCTGATATTGATGTTCACCAGTGCTGATCAGAAGGTTTCCCATTGCCAGGTTAAACTCAAGATTAAAATTAAATATAATAAAAATCAATAATAATTGTAGTTGAAACATATGGCTTAATACATATATTAATAAATAAGGGAATTTTTAAAAATCTTTAATGGGCAGGTTGATATCACTGATAAATTCATTCCATAGCATTCTCTAAATTCTGAACTGGGAAGTCATGGAAGCACTTTTGAAAGCATTTTCAGGTGATTTAACTTATAGTCATTTAACAATGCATTTTCTTGTGTGGTAAAATATTCATATATACTATTTATGAAACATGATGCTGATAAAGTACTATAGTCACTAGTTATTTTATTTAATCTCGCCTATAGCCTCCATGGGTTATAATTCCAATGTGTATGACTCCTATACCTTCATTTTTGAATTCAGCTCAAAGCTATATGGAGAGAGTTATTTATTCACGCCTATTAATATAATGCCTTGTTTTGCTGGATTATATCATTTTTCCTAGTTTTCCCATTTGTTTTGTCCTGATTGTTATGTCTCAGCTGTACATTTTACAATAAGACCTAAAAGACCCTTAGCCCCAAACAGAAACAAATTATTATATGATCTAAGAATGCTGACCAGTTGAAAGAGAATTGCAAAAACCAGTTTCGTTTGGGGAATTTTAAAGAAGTTACAGGATATTTTCTTCTTATAACACCCAACGATCATGTTTAATTAACACGCATTCGCCACTGAAGATGAGCGTATCATTTCTTTCCACCTTAGAAAGAGCACAGCCCTCCTCTTGGCTCAGGCATGAGGTGGGGATGCAGCTGTTGATACCTAGGCTAGAGGAGAGGAAGTGCAGTTGACGCAGAGGTAGGGGCAGCTGGGAAAGGAAGGATGGCTGTGGGTGACCTTGTGTTCATCTCTTAGACCAGCATGTTGTTTCTGAGCCTCTCTTGCAGAGATGCTCTTCCTATAACAAGGATGGGTAGGAGGAAAATCCAGATAGGATGTTAGGAGGAACAAGGGAAGAAAATACTGCAGAAAGTTTATTCGACATTTTGATTGGAGACCTGTGTGCTTTTCAGGTGCTATTAAGGGGGAAATGATTTACACACAAAAAGACAAGAGGTAAAATTTTTAAAGACGGGCAATGAACTCTCTTTTTGAAAAGCTGATATATACACACAGAGTCCTCCTTGCAAAAAATGTCCCCCTCAATATGCGAGTCTTTCTGAGCTTTAAAATAATTCATCTTTTTTCTTGTTTGTCTCAGTTTCCCCCCCTTTTGCTCTCACTTGACAGCTGTACCTGATTTATCAGATCTAACATGTTAGTGAAATATTTGCCATTGGATTCTTGTATTCCGGAAGCCAATTTCATTTATTAATGTGTGAGGGGTCACAATCATCTTGAATTCAATTTTGAACTCTAATGCTGAAGTTATCAAGATCTGATTCCATTCCAAGTTTAGGAAATTTCATCCTGAGGCACACAAAAACTATTTTACCCTCAAGCATCCAAAAAACATATAAAGAAGCATCGTATTGCTTTCTTGACACTCTGAACCAGGTTTTATTTAAAGGTTGCATCTTCATAGGAAAACTGGGAACAAGGGTTGCAGGATGACATCTTTGTCACTTAAAAAAAAAATACACACTGCCATCTAAGCATTGAGCTTTTTCTTGATTTTTACAGGTTATTTCATGCTGAAATTATGCCTATTTGCATGGATAGTCATTCTTTAAAACTAGCCACAGATGCAGTCCTAGGGAGCACGTAGATGTTTTTACAGGTGAACCGAAAGAGATGGGAGCTCTTCCAAACACTCTGCACGCTGCCTTTGGCAATAGACCCTGTTATTGTGAAGATGTGCTCTGTTAAGCAAACGTGAAGTTTAATATTAGATAAATCTCGTGTGAAAAAAATTTTTTTTTCGTTTTCTTCTTAAAACATCCATTGTAAGCAAGGAGATGTGACATCTTAACGTTTAGACAGAATTGGGGGTTAGCCATCACTGGTTAACACCACAAAATATGTCAAGTGCCTTTTATAAAATGCAAGGAAGGATATTCTTTTTTTATATTGTGTTCCCAAGAAACAATGGAAGTTCATATGCAGAGACAGTATTTCCCTTTCTCACATAGTTAATTGATGTTATCTTCTTTCTCCTTTATGTATCTCCTTTCAGTCTTTTTTTTTTCTGTGTCTTTTTTTTCAATGTTTTAATTTGGCATAAGAAATAAGATTCACAAGTGGTGTATGTTAAAGAGTTTCTTCAGGCATTTGAAGTATTATTTTGGAAGATGATAGGAAAAAAAAAAAACTAGTACTGATGATGTATTTATCCTTGCCTAACTCAATTTATTGTTCCACATATGGATTTCTAAAATGTGATAATGTCCTTCTTTTGCACTGAGTCCAACTTTAAAATTTAAGTCATCAAAAAGACAAGATGAAAATTTATAAATATTCTCATACTTAAATTAAAATCCAGCAACAGACACCATCTTCAGATGTGATTTTTAGTATTAAAAAAAGCGCATATCTGTGCTAAATAAGCAGACTTGTAAAATGAGTATTTGTGCATTTATTTCCATGTTAAATTGACCATTTGTGTTGGAAAGATGCTGATGGGAGTGTTCTCTTCCCCATTTCACATATGACAAAAATATTTTAAAATTCAGTAATAAAGGATGTATGTGAAATATTTGCATTTTTTAGACTCATTTCCCCTTAATAGCATTAAAGCCACAATAATTCTATTGCAGAAATGGAATTTTTCATTCAGATTTCATGCATCCTCAAAATTTAACCTTATTTCTTAAGTATGGACCACTTTTATCTGCTTTTGTAATATGAATCTCAGTGCCCAAAATTTAATCAATTGGTTGTCAGAGGCTGTGTTCTTATAATCTACTGTTTCTTCTGAAGATAAACAGTATCATTTTAGGCATTTGTGAAAGAGAATCATATTACTGGTGCTTAAGCAGTTTTTGCTTTTTTTTTTTTTTTTAATCTTAATCCATCTTAAACCAGTGGAGCAGAAATATTTAAAAATGTTTCATTTCAAGCAGAGTGCATAATAAATTGCAATAATTGTAATGTGCCATAAATCCCAGAGCCTATGCATTTTGCATTTGATTCAGGATTGAGGTCAGGAAATTTGGAGAAATTTAAAGAAAATGATTCATCAGTCCTTTTGTTCTGTTGGCCAGGGTCCCGGGATTCTTGAGCTGTGCCCAGCTGACGAGCTTTTGAAGATGGCACAATAACTGTCCAGTGATGCCTGACCATGACAGCACAGCCCTCTTAAGCCGGCAAACCAAGAGGAGAAGAGTTGACATTGGAGTGAAAAGGACGGTAGGGACAGCATCTGCATTTTTCGCTAAGGCAAGAGCCACGTTTTTTAGTGCCATGAATCCCCAAGGTTCCGAGCAGGATGTTGAGTATTCAGTGGTGCAGCATGCAGATGGGGAGAAGTCAAACGTACTCCGCAAGCTGCTGAAGAGGGCGAACTCGTATGAAGATGCCATGATGCCTTTTCCAGGAGCAACTATAATTTCCCAGCTGTTGAAAAATAACATGAACAAAAATGGTGGCACGGAGCCCAGTTTCCAAGCCAGCGGTCTCTCTAGTACAGGCTCCGAAGTACATCAGGAGGATATATGCAGCAACTCTTCAAGAGACAGCCCCCCAGAGTGTCTTTCCCCTTTTGGCAGGCCTACTATGAGCCAGTTTGATATGGATCGCTTATGTGACGAGCACCTGAGAGCAAAGCGCGCCCGGGTTGAGAATATAATCCGGGGTATGAGCCATTCCCCCAGTGTGGCATTACGGGGCAATGAAAATGAAAGAGAGATGGCCCCGCAGTCTGTGAGTCCCCGAGAAAGTTACCGAGAAAACAAACGCAAGCAGAAGCTGCCCCAGCAGCAGCAGCAGAGTTTCCAGCAGCTGGTTTCAGCCCGCAAAGAACAGAAGCGAGAGGAGCGCCGACAGCTGAAGCAGCAGCTGGAGGACATGCAGAAACAGCTGCGCCAGCTGCAGGAAAAGTTCTACCAAATCTATGACAGCACCGATTCTGAAAATGATGAAGATGGTAACCTGTCTGAAGACAGCATGCGCTCCGAGATCCTGGAGGCCAGGGCCCAGGACTCGGTGGGGAGGTCAGACAATGAGATGTGCGAGCTGGACCCGGGGCAGTTCATCGACCGAGCCCGGGCCCTGATCCGGGAGCAGGAAATGGCCGAAAACAAGCCCAAGCGAGAAGGCAGCCACAAAGAACGAGACCCCGGGCCCAACTCCCTGCAGCCTGAAGGCAAACACTTGGCCGAGACCTTGAAACAGGAACTGAACACTGCCATGTCGCAGGTGGTGGACACGGTGGTCAAAGTCTTCTCGGCCAAACCCTCCCGCCAAGTTCCTCAGGTCTTCCCACCGCTGCAGATCCCCCAGGCCAGGTTTGCAGTCAACGGGGAGAACCACAACTTCCACACCGCCAACCAGCGCCTGCAGTGCTTTGGCGATGTCATCATTCCGAATCCCCTGGACACCTTTGGCAACGTGCAGATGCCGGGTTCCACAGACCAGACGGAAGCCCTGCCCCTGGTGGTCCGCAAAAACTCCTCGGACCAGTCTGCCTCCGGCCCCCCCGCCGGCGGCCACCACCAGCCCCTGCACCAGTCGCCCCTGTCGGCCACCGCGGGCTTCACCACGTCCACCTTCCGCCACCCCTTCCCCCTCCCCTTGATGGCCTACCCGTTTCAGAGTCCAATAGGTGCTCCCACCGGCTCCTTCTCGGGGAAAGACCGAGCCTCTCCTGAATCCTTAGACTTAACTAGGGAGACCACGAGTCTGAGGACCAAGATGTCGTCCCACCACCTGAGCCACCACCCCTGTTCACCAGCACACCCACCCAGCACCGCGGAAGGGCTCTCCTTGTCTCTCATCAAATCCGAGTGTGGCGATCTTCAAGACATGTCTGAGATCTCACCGTATTCGGGAAGTGCAATATCCTTTCATTTGCACCCCACCCCCACCCCAGCCCAAGGAGAAAACAAACCGAAAGCCAAAAGTCTTCCCCCAAGGTCAGGTTTACCCAGGTTTTAGAGTCATGTAGATTCCTGTCTTCTCCAGTCTGCCCTCTTGTTCGGAGGCATAGGCTTTTATCAACACGTGCGTGGGGCTTCTGGTTGCACAAAAGCTTTACAGGAAACCAACATCCCTGCAACTTTCACAAGTTGTTGATTGCTCCCAAGCGCTCCTATTTCATCTGTGCTTTTGCAGCAGTGTTTTTTTTTTCTGCTGTTTCTTCCCGTATTATCTTCTTATTCTTTTTCTCCCTCAAGAGTATTTTTAGAGGATGGGGGAGGGAGGAAATCTCAGTGTAATATTGCACTCATCAGATTTTAACACAGTAAGACTCATACTGGAGTAAAGTCAGTTTCGAGATCCCCAAGATTCCGTAAGAAGAATTCTCCCTTTAGCCATCTAGAAGGCTCCTGGTCTGTTTAAAGAAGGCCTGATTAAATCTTAGGAGGAACAGTTTGCTGGTGGGAGGCTGCAGTGGGAGAGGATGGATGTGGATGGGGAGTTAGATGCTCTCCTTATTCTTTAAGGGGGATTTTTTTTTTTAAGGAAATATACAGGTACTAATTTATTCAGACGACATCCGTCTCTCTCGTTCACCCAAGGTCTGTTCTTCGGGTCTGGTGCAGCTGCCTCTATGCATGATTAACCTCTGTTCAGCCATACACAGAAATCTTTTGTCCTAACATACACAAAGCAAATTATTTTGGAAAGCAAGAGAGCACAATTAAATATAAAACTCAGCTGTATTCAACTTTAAAAATGCCTCTTTTTAGGTCTCTTTTATATTTTGAACCTGACTTTTGAAATGCCAGTTACATTTTTTCATTAGACCTGTCCTGAACTCTAGTTATTTTTAACTCATGTTTTTTTGTTTTCTCTATAAATTGGTCCTTTCAGTAAATTTTTAAAAAATCGTGTGGTTGTTGATGTTTTGGGGGTGTAGAATAGTAGCATTTGGGGGCAAGTAGAGGCCTGTTTCTTTTATAAGAAATTGTCAGATGGATATAAAATTTAGCTATTAAGTTGGCTGTTGCAAACGTGAGGGTTTTGAGCAATCGTCTTGATGACTAGAGATTGGCATTTTCATATCTAAACCCACTCCAGAGGCTGCCATGTAAGGGCAAAGTCCCAGCTGTGGTAGAAATGTGTTTTCCTTGATATGAAAGTCATCTTTCCAGCCTATTCAAGATAGCAGCGAAGATTTCTGATAAGGTGAATGTGCGATACACATATGAGACCCACTTGGGCAGTTAAGCACAGAGTCTCTTTTTGTAGAGAGGAAGAAGAGGATAATGTCTGGAGGGAAAGATGTGAGGACTTAAGACGTAAACAGATGAGTCTTGGTTTGGTTGCTGATTTACAAATCTTAACTTTCAGAGATCTGAGGTTGAATCCACCAGTACTGAATCAAAGCTGTGCCAGGCACCATGTCATACACCTCATAAGCAGGCAACAAACATTGGTCAAATTGGAATATAGCTGTTGGTGATGAGAAAGGCAACAAACAAAGGCACAGGCATGAATTTTTTTTTTTTTTTTTTTACACCTTGCAGGAGAGCTTCTTCTGGGGCTCATACCAGGCTCATGTCCAGGGCCAGACCCCATTGCTCCTCGGAGATCTCTTACTTCATTTTGAAGCCAGTTGTAGTGATGGTGGGTTCTCTCTCTCCTCACTGTCTCTGTCTCACACACGCACACACACACACACACACACACACACACACACAGGAAAGGGACATGCCCATTTGGATGACTATTGAAGCCAGGTTTCAGTCCTATAAGGCCATACTTAACTCTAAAACTCAAGATGCTGGTTTCTGGTTGTTGTTTTTAAATAAGTTGAATCTTCTAAGAAAACCATCTTTGGATTGCTGAAAGTGTTGCTTTTGCTCCTGTCTTACCCTCTCTAAATCCCCTGAGGAATTCTGAGGATTTGAATAGGAAGAACTTCCTTTTCTTTCTATACATATCAAAGGCTTTAAAGAGAATTTAGTTGCTGCTTCTTCAAAGGAATGAATAACTTCTTTCTCTTATGGTAGAAGATTCTGCTCAACAGGGATGGTTTGGAAACACCTGTGTTCCTATGAAATACTAGTTGCTTACACCTGGAGTTATTTCTTGTGTGTCGCTAAATAGTTTTGGCGTCTTCCTGCAATTAATGATTACATTTCCTTCCTGCTGTCCTTCCAGCTTCTGTTTCTTTCTCTTTTCCCCTCCACAACCTCGCCCTGTTAACCATTTATCTCTTTGCTATATTGTTTCTCAGGAAAAAGATAGGTGAGTACCATTTTCTGGAGTCTACACAGTTCTGAAGGCAGTGAGAACAGGAGTGTTTGTTGGGAGACTGGATGTCCTTTTCTCTCGTCTCTGACCTTGTGTGGCAATGAGTTCTTCCCTTGACTTTCTTGATGATGATGCCTAGGCAAAATTCTCAAGCTTTTAGTTCAAAGAAATCTCTAGGAATCACAGCAAGTGAGTGGACTTCAATTTAGGTAGACAAGGCCATATCTGAACCTGTTATGCAGTTATTCTTTGAAAAGCTCAATCGAAATGAGGAGAAATGGGATGAAATGGTATCTTCATGATTTCCATTATTGCTTTTCTCTTTAGTTCATGGCTTTCCAAACTGTAACAGATAATTGAATACTTAGGGAACGATTCTTTCCCACCCCAAAGGCATCATCTGTTTCTTTGAACAAAGGAGCCAAGATAAGAACTATCAAGGACACCAGCTTATCAGATAAATCCATTCCAAGTCCCGCACATAAAGCGTTTATGTTCTATATCATGGAATGCACTACCTTGGTATCTTTTCTGATAGAAGGGCAATAGTGAATGTGTGCATGGTAAACTGAATGTCAGTGCACCTGCCCCAAAAGCTCATGTCTTGGATATAAAAATTTGTTCAGTGTCTTTGCAAATGAATCTATTTAATCAAATATTAAGTTTTATTCAAATTCCAAAGGAAACAGCCAGCCAATTGTTTTTCCTCCTGATGTTCCTTGTCATGCATCCTCTTTGCATCTCAAGAAAAATAGCCTTGTTCGGGCCTCAAACATTTGCATGCAGCCAAGTAAAGCACAAGAGCCATGTTCCAGGCGCGGTTAAGACATGCAGGTGAAGAAACTGAGCCTCTGCACCCCAGCAGCCAGCTTTCCCTGGTGGGCTTTTAGGGGGAATGTTAAAAAATACTTGAGGTTCAAAAAGAAAAATGGCTTGATGATTTGAAGCTAAAAATCCACCCAGAACACCTGAATTCAAAGTGAATTTCTAAAATATGAATGAATCCATAGAAGTTGATTTTTTACTATTTTGGAAGTCATGTGGGGCCACAGGAGTTAGTTATGTTAGGTGTATTATCTGTAGGGAAACATGACTATTAAAGACTGGAACACCCTGGGTTCCTCTCTTCTCCCTCCCTCTGATTATGAAGTAAGTACATTAAAAAAAAAATTCCATAAACTACACATCCCATTGATTATGTTAAACTTCTGGTGGAGCCACAACTGGCTCTGTCTCTTTATGACATGTGAGAATTTAGATCTTTTCTGCCCATTTAAGGTGTCTAAGGGGAAAAGTCTCTTAGAAACATAGCAAATCAGAGCTTAAGGAGAAAGCTAAAATCCTCCAGATTTTAAAAACGTTTGAGAATTAGTACTCCCGGTCTATTTGGTTGGCCCTGCAGCACGTAAAATCTCTAGGCACGATTCAGGATTCAGTTGGGGAAAGAAAGAATTTTCTTCCTGCAGGCTTCACAACCTCTTATCCTCCCATTTGCCTTTTTGCTGCCTCCACTGCTCCTCCTGCGGCTGTTGTTTAGGTGAGGTTGTACCCTGCTTGGTAAACAGACAACACTTACATTCTCAGGTTGTTTGAACACCGTTTTAGGTTCAGCTGCAGTCCCCTACTTCTCTGATCTTTTATATTCCCCAGCAGATGTCTTTCATTAATTTATGGATTTATCATCTTTTCTTCTTTTTTTTTCTTTTTCTTTTCTTTTCCTTTTTTTTTTTTTTTACACCTGGCAGCTGTCTCAAGTTTCAGCAGTTATTGTCTATTTTGCATTATACATAGAATTGAATGTCATCTGTCTTCACAAAGCTATGGCTAAGAGAATTGAGGCAAAGCCACATGAGCTGCCGGGACAGATCTTGTTTGCGCTCCATCCCCCCTCACCCCGCCCCCCCTTTACCTCCTTAATATTTATTTGTGCTCATTTTCTTTCCTGGCCTTGAATGGAGCTTAGCTCGTGTTCAGTACAGCTGTATGTTTACTGAATCTATTCCATCATGAGTCATTGTGCGTGTGTAAGTATCCTGGAAACAGCTAGTGCTTTCTTGGAAGAACAGTTGCTTTTCAGCACAAGCACTTAAAAGGGAAATTAACCAATTGGTCAGTTCAGATTTATTTTGAGGAGGAAAAGAAAGGATTATCTAACTGTTGGCTTTTAAATCTTTCATTAGCTATTTTTAATAGTTTATTAGAAACATATATTTTACGGGAATTTTATCTTCATTACATGATGAGCAAGATATAAAGATGCATTCTGTGTTCTGTTGCCACTGATCAATTCCAAGTATTTCCAACAGGAAGCATTTTAAAGCAAAAAAAAAAAAAATGGACTTGAGAAATTCAAATTAGGATGATTTTGTCATGAAATAAAAAGCCTCTAAATCCCAATCAAAAGAAGATGGATACTTTGCTCTTTTGTTTTGTTTTTTTTTTTTTAATAAAAATGATGAAAACATCTTAGCATAATTTAAAGACATTGAAAGCTCCAGGAAGTTTTGGTGGCTCAAGAAATCTCTGAAAGCCACAGCAAAGCAGTTTGATTTGTATGAGACCAAATTTGAAAAGATCTGGGACTTTTCCCCGCTAATAATTAAATGTACCAAGTTGTTTGAATGTAGCCGGTCTGAAAGAACAGATTAGAACCCAGATCTGAGCATGTTTGTTGAAGTTTGGACTTGCCTAAAACTCTTATCACGAGGCAATAGGAGACAGCTTGCAACTATTATTTCACTTATCCATTTGGACAGATGGTCCTGAAGTGTGCCGGGCTCCTTTAGTCCCCTCTCTCGGTCTAATGGAGGTTACTGGAGGGCCTTTCAGCTCTTTCCTTGGCACAAGAAGTATGTCAGTCATAAATTATCGTCTTTGTAATCATTAAGGATCTCAAACAAAAACACAAGTTCAGTTAAGCTGCTTTGGCTTACAGATCTCACATCAAAATTTCTTTCTTCAGTGTTTAGTGTTTATTTTCAGTGGAAACAAAAGGCATTAACTTTTCAATTCGCAGACCAAGGTGATCTTTTTCAAATTGCATGATACTAAGGGGAATGCTAATTGATCAAATTCTCGGCATTATATTTGGTTAAGCCCCCTGTTATACGTAGACAAGAGCTTATCAATATTAATTCGATTACGCTTCTCTAGGAACTTCCAGGTTTCCCTCTCTGTTCCTGAGGTTGGTCACGCTGCACTTGATGGAGGTCATTTAGAAACCTTTACCTTTCTTAAATATCTGTGTTTATTTGTCCTTGCTTCCTGTGGTGTGAAATGGTTGTGGAGTGTGTTAGCCAAGCATGTGTGTGCTTGTGCGTGTGTGCATACAACCACACGTGCACATTTTCTTTTCTTCTTTTTCCCTATTTATTTATTTTTTTTTCCCAGACTCTTTTAAGAGAAAATCCTTAGAGAAGCTTCTAGGAAGGACCCTTAATTGACCTTGTGGGGGACCACATTGATTTTCTCCACGTGCGTCTTCATTTCTGATAAATTATAAAGCCATTAATTTGCTGAGGAAATGGCAGGGCCAGGCTGCGGCACAGATGTGACCAGAGCCATCCCCGCTCCGAGCGTGCTGAGGAGTGCCAAGAATCTGGGGGAGAATCAGGAAGCCGGGATTGTTATGGTTAGCCTCACATTCTCTTGGGAACTGTTTTAGTTGCTGCTGTTTACAGATCTAAAAGGTAATGATGTTTCCAGATAAATAGGCCTTCTTATTTTGGGTAAGTGGCCATTTATTGATCTGCTAACCCACATTTATTGATTTGTTAGCCCCAACCACTGTGCCACTCTCCAAGGAGTTAACTATAAATCCAGGAGAGGCAAATTGTATCTGGTTTTGGATCCTCGCTTTAACAAAAGCGACACCCCCTCCCTGTTCTCTCAGTGCCCAAACTACCCCTCCCAAGTTTTAGCTATTATTGAAAAGGAAACAATTAACAAGATATAATAATAAGATAGGAAGAAAGTGAGTCAAGATGCTCCCTTATATTAGCACTAAAAGGTAAAATGTGAAGCTTGCCTAACAGTGATCAAAATAATGCATTTTGTATTTTCACTTACGTTAGTATAATAATTGGATGTCAACTGCAGAGAGCAAAGAGAAGAACAAACAGAACTGTAATGCAAAGAAGAAAAAAACTCTCATGATAAGAGTTGTGCAATACCTGTTGGGCGCATTTGTCTCCTTAGCAACAAGTGAACATATAGATAGCCTAAGGACCTCAAACGGGGAATAAATGTTTTGCCATCCTCACCAGGAAGTCACCAAGATCCCACAACTAAATCGTGCATCCTCACCATTATGTTTGGCAATTTCTGACCAGCAATGGTCATTCTGAGCCAGCAACAGCAAGTTAGTGATGGATTCCATGGCCAGAGTCGTTTATCTTCCAGAATTCCCATGGCTACTGGTTGGGCCTCCAGACTCCTGGCACGGGGGAGGGAGGGATGGTAGGTACTTGTGTTTCAAGAAATTATCTCCTTAACCAACTGCATCCTACATGCAGGAAGGATTGTCACCCAATCACTTGAAAAAAGCAAAGCTCATGTTCTTTTATACCCGTTATCCCAGCTCCAACATGCTGAAGACCTACTTCTCTGATGTAAAGGTAAGGATGTTTTTCAGTGTTAATGTTTTCAATTTCTGTGCACGAGGTAGTCATTTGAACACTTGGAAGTTAATGGGGATGAGTGTGGGGCGGTTTGGTGAATACACCTGTGTTGTAATTGATTTAATGCACTTGTCCCTCGGTCCAAAGCTGTGCCAAGCACGGAGGCTCCTTGTGTACTAAGACCAAAGGACTGAGCGCACAGATTTTCCTTCTAGTCCCGGAAACTTCTCCTCTGTCTTTTTGTGTCTGAGTAACTCCTTGGAAGAAATTTCAGCTGGTCCTGGAGGGATGCGCTTTAGAGAATTTTTTTCCTTCCCCTTGGCCACAGTGAACTGTTTCTGTTTTTGTTTCTGGTAGTTTCCCCATATTTGTGCTTCGGAAAGCAAACTCTAGCACCTCTTTCTCCCCCCTGTCGAAAGGAGCGTACATTGAAATTCTCTCTGCAGTAGCTGCTTAAAAACAAAAGTGATGATTGTCTCTTATTTACAACTTAATTTGTTGTTGATGTAGAGTACACTGAGCATAAGGAGAATGAATAAAGTGACAGATTCAGGACACATTATTCAAATGAGGATATGAAAGCTGTCGGCCTACAGCTGCAGCCTCCTTCATTCTACAGAATATGGGGACCTCCTGGTTCTGTGTGTGTGCGTGTGTGTGTGTGCACGCACCCGCGTCTGTGTCTGTGTGGGGGTTTTAAGTAATTGTTTGCAACAACTTGATGTTGTGTTAATCATCTGTAACTTTTTAAAACAGAGATTGGGTTTTGATGATGGTAATGACACGCATGGTATCATTATCCAAGGAACTCGATAAACATTACATTAGCTGAGATTAGTTTATTAGGGCTGGGTACTCTTCCCCCCGACCCTCCCCTGCCCACCCGCCGTGTGTAAAGTTCTTATCTCTGCCATGGAGAAGCCATGATCTGCCAAAACGTACTGCCTTCTCCAATGCTCCCCTCTCTCTGCGGTGGGTTTTGTACCCGATGCCTGAGTTGCATCACTGGCCCCCTTTTGCAGGCTGACCCATTGCAGACTCTGCTTCACCCATGTTTTACTTGGCCTTGAAAGAAAAGTTCTGTTTTCCGTCCTGTTTGCTTTTGAATTGTGTAGCAACTTCAGCCTTTTATCTCTCTCCTTCCCTGGCCGAGCTCCTTAAGTGGAAGGCATGTTTCCTCCTCATTCTGTGCCAGCAAACTGGGCAGCATGGGAAGGCAGAAACAGGCAGGATCTTGAACCACTGGTTAAGCATCTTTAGGCAAAGAAAGGTCGAGGGCCACAGTGGACTGGGATGGGGTTTGGACCTTGGTGGGGCACCATCAGAAGCTGACAGATTGAAGGGCTTTTGCCAATTGGCTGAGGAGCAACCAGTTTCTAGAGCCTAGTTCTTCCAGGAATCCTCCCAATACTTTAGTTCTAGGAGGGGAACATGGAGCACAGGGAGAAAATTGTTACTGTGTACATGTGTATATGTGTGTGTGTGTGTGTGTAGGTGTCCATGTTCCCTCCATCACTCCTCTTGGTACAGTGATCTGCAGTGTTGTGATATAATAAAACAGTGCTTTATG
>NW_011494894.1:2394095-2414368 GCF_000754665.1 Bison bison bison
GGGGAGTGAGTCCATGGTTTCTAACTTTCATCAGCATTCATTTCCTTTCTGGAAGAAATGGTGTGAGAATTTATACACATTATAAGAATTTAAGTACCTGTTATAAGAGCTCCGTCAACATCTTTGCTTGTCTGTTTCTGCTGTTGTCCTTTTGGGAGGACACCCTTATGGGTTCATTTTGCATACGTGTAGCTTCAGAAGCATACTGCTCTCCGTTCATAAGGTCTTATACACACTTCTGTATGTCTACATCCTACATATTCTAGGTACCTATGAAACAGTAGTGATGATTCCCAGAAAGCAGTATCTTTGCAAAAATAAGAGATGTGTGGCTATGAGTAAGGCATTTCTTTACTGGCTGATGTGATGCCTCAGCAAGCATTTTTCATTGCAACGTGATGACTCTCCATGAGACAACACTAGCGAATCTCCCAGTACCCACAAAGGCATTTTGCTGAGCCTTACTGGCTGGGGCAACAATGGGTGGAGGTGGGAATGTGGCAAGGGTTCTGCAGGCTGAACCTCTGATGATGAAGAGTGGACAGGCTGTGACTTTACCAAGTTGGGCCTTCTCTAGCATCATCGAGGAGGAGAACTTTTCTCCCACATCTGCTTGTGTGGGTACCTTATGTTAGTATTCTTCTTTCCTTACACAGATAGGTAACCCCCAGTGCCTACGAAGTTCTCAACGCTGAAGGAGAGAGGGGCACCTTGGTCTGGCCTTGTCAATAACTAACTGACCCTCGTTGCCCAGCCTCACATCCACTCCTGAAGGGGCCTGAATCCCAGTGGTTTTAGCTGATCTGTTTGGGCAGCTTAGAAAGAACTGACTGTGGAAGCTTAGCAGTGGGAAAGTCATGGTTTTTCCTTGAAAGTTAGACTGTTTATATTGTAAGCCACCCGTTTCTCTTTGATATCAAAGACCAGTGTATTTTTCTTGTCAAATGGGTTATAAGCATGGTTTTTCCTTGGCTGAACATATTAGCATTGAGGATCCTTCTTGTACTTATGCTATGCTTAGTTGCTCAGTTGTGTCCGATTCTTTGTGACCGCATGGACTGTAGCCCACCAGGCTCCTCTCTCCATGGGGATTCTCCAGACTCTTTGCAACCCCATGGACTTTAGCCCACCAGGCTCCTCTGTCCATGGGATTCTCCAGGCAAGAATACTGGAGTGGGTTGCCTTGCCCTCCTCCAGAGGATCTTCCCAATTCAGGGTCAAACTCAGGTCTCTTGTGTTGCAGGCAGATTCTTTATTATCTGAGCCACCAGGGAAGCCCTTTTGTATTTACTGCCTCACTATTTTAAAGTCTCATAACAGAGCACTGCTTTACTATATATACAGAACACCCTAGCAGGTTTCTCCTAAAGCTGAGGCATATGATGATGGCTAAGCAATTTTTTTTTTTTTTTGCCACTCTGCATGGCATGTGGGATCTTAGTTCCCTGACCAGGGATTGAACCTGTGTCCCCTACATGATGACAATGGCTAAATGTTTTACAGAAATCTTATTAAAAGCTTCACTGCTCTGCACCCCCTTTCTGATAAGTCTATTGCTGTCAACTTTGAGCTAAGAGATTCAACGGTATGCTGGTGAACTAATTACAGTTTATTATGATAAATACTCATTTGGCAGCGTGCATCAAGCTTTATAAAAGAATTGCCTGAGATTCATGGGATAGTTTGTGCATTTTTGCTGAGTAACAAACTTGAGAGAACAAATCCTGACAGTACCCATTGGGATTTTTTAGGGTCATTTAAACCTTACCTGGTTGGTTTTAATCCCCTCCTCAGCATAAGGGCCAAAACAGCACAAACAGAGGATGGCTGACATCAAGAGGTACCCAGCAAGCTGCTCCATTTAGCATCATCTAAATCCTCCTTTAATATGATTAACATCTGATATTCCTCTCTTTGTGAATCATATCCACTTCCAGCCAGGCCACCTCTCCTTTATCTGCAGTGTCTATTTTAAGACTGCTTCAGCGCAAAGAGTATGGGGCCCAGGGAGCAGTTTTGTCACTTCTCATGTGACTTCAGACAAGTTATTGGACTATTCTGGGCCTTATTCCTCCTTTGGTAAAAAACTGGACTCCTTCCGGAAATGCGCTAAACACGAGGCAGGAGGTAGCTTCTGCGCTGCCCATTTCACTCACGCCTATGTACGCACATACACAGCCTCACCGCCACTTATGTTCACAAAATGGTTTTTAATTCAGCCTGTCTTTAGTTTTTAATTTAGGAAGTTTGGGGCACGGATTCAGAAAAGCTTCAGATGAGATAATCCTTCTGTGCTGTGCCTTGGTGCGTGGAGGTCAGAGCTTAAGTGAGATGCTTAAAAAGCCACTGGCTTATCGTTGTCACTTTCCCAGTGTGGGCGGTGAGCAGAGGTGAACCCCGCACCTCAAGCCGATACCTCAGCGGCTGTTGTCCTCACTGCTTGACTTTCCCATCTAAGTTTCTCCCCCGAAGATCAAGTCAGATACATCTGTAGTCTGAAATGAGCAAGTGAAGAAGATGGTGAAGCAGAGTACTGCACACCTGGTTTCTCCTTACATTTTTAAACAGAGATGGGGCCTGGTAGAGAGACCGAAGTTACGTCTACATGAAGAGCCAGTCGATTCAAAGGAGTATATTAAACCAACTGAGTATTAGCTGGCCAAGTAGTGAAACATCTTTCTTGATTGCAGTTTTAAATTTCTCAATCAGTTAATCAGTGGCTTGTAGCAATGATGAAATAGCTAGCACGGATTGACTGTTTATTCTGTTTATTGTGCATGTGCGCGTGCTAACTCGCTTCAGTCGCGTCCAACTGTGTGTGACCCCGTGGACTGTAGCCCGCCAGGCTCCTCTGTCCATGGGATTCTCCAGGCAAGAATACTGGAGTGGGTTGCCATGCCTTCCTCCAGGGGACCTTCCCAGCCCAGGGATCGAACCCTCGCCTCCTGGGTCTCCTTCATTGCACCGGATTCTTTACCACTGAGCCTCCGGGGAAGCCCCCTGTTTATCATGGACACTCTTCTAAGTGTTCTACCAATATTAACTTATTTAATGTGAGTACTAATAATGATATGGGTATTAACACAAGGAAAGCTTCAGCTTGCCTAAAGCTTTATACTGTTTTTAAAGTCGCTCTAAGTAAGTGGGAGTAGAGGAGCCAGGGAAAGAGATCAGGGGTAAGGCTGATGCTTCTGTCTCTCGCTACCACTTTCTCCTTCCTTCTTGCTCTCCTCCTACGCTTGTCTTTTTTCAGCTTACTGCTCCATCTCTGCCTCTGTCATAAACTTGCTGGTGGTGCCTCTGTCACCGCAAAGCCCCACCCCGCCCAGCCCCCGCCGCTGATGGCTCTCAAGGCTGGAGAGGCTGCTGACCCCCGGCCTATGGGAAAATTAAGCAGATGGGGAAGGTTTATCACTAGTGTGGAAGGAGTGGCTTGCATCTCCCTCCTCTTCGGGACCCTTGCATTTCCTGGCCTGTGTGAGTCAGGACCTCCTAAGTGACAGGAGAGGCTGTTCTGCCTTTTGTATCAGTTTACACACTTGCCAAGATTCTTGGCACGGCCTTCAGACTTGGGGTGGTGAGAGCCTGAGAAGACCCAGGGGAGGTGGAAGAAGACCCTGTAGGGGGCGGGGAAGGGTGAACCACGCTTTTAGCTTGTGCCCAAGGGAAGAAAGTTGGCTACAGGACAGGAGCCGGGCACCTCCCTCCCAACGCCAGTCTGCGAAGGCACGCGGAGAGGCATGTCCATGACAGGCCGCTTTGCACTGCCGCGTCTCACGTTAAATGAGACTGGCAACAATAAATTTGTCTTTCCAGGTGTTATGGTATGTATTTCCATGCTTCATTCTCACTTCACTTTGAAGAGCTTCCAAAATTGGTTTTTATGGGGAGGGAAAGGAGATTTGGGATTCCTTCCCAGTTTTTAAATCACACCGACACTTCTGACTTTAGAAGCATAGGAGTGCAGTTTTATTACTTCTGTTTCCCTCACAACTCTGGCGGGGAAAGGAGGTGGTACGGCCTGTCAGCTTCCAAGATGCGTTTACACGTTTCTGCAAAGAACTCAACTAAGGCAGCTGATCCGTGTAAGTCACGGAGGTTAAAGGCACTGCTTAAGGAGACCCAGAAGACATCCACTCTGGATTGACTGTGGCAGGCTGGCCTCTGAGAAAGGCTGATCAACCCAGAGATGGGGGGTCTGGCATGGCCTGGGTGTAGGTTGGGAAGAGAATGTGGTGGGCACCTTCATCCAGGCTGAGCCTTCTGACCGTAGGGGCGCGCACATCCAATTGGATTGCTTTTCTGGTTCCCTCACAACTGTGGCCGGAACGAAGGCAAGGCTCACTGTCAGTTTCCAGGCCACCCTGAGCGGCCTTCTCCTTATCCAGTCCTGGAAGCTAGCTCTTCCCTGCCATGATCAGCCAGGCGTCCCCGTGGGCTATCAGTGAGCAACCAATTAACTGCGGGCTGGGTGCAAACTCCGAGGAAGAGGGACCGACTACCCTTGCCCTCGATAAAGACCCAGGGCTTTGGATGGAAAGCTTAGGAGCAAATAGCAAAGAGACCTTGATCCATTGATTAGCAGGCTTGTCAATGTCATTTCCTAAGATACGCATAACTCACGCGGCGGATGCTCCATCCTGCAGTGTGTGGTTTGACTTTTTTTTTCTAGGTGTCACATGACAAGCAGGAAGGGTCCTTCTGCAGGCCTCTCTCTGTGTCTTCTCTCCTTAGGAAGAAAATGGAAAGGCGGGACTCCTCACATCCTTCCCTGCCACCAAAACACACCCCCCCCAACACTTGACGCTTACGCACACACACTGCATCTACTCTCTCCACCAGGCCCACCCCCACTCCCAGCCCACTCCCACCTGCCACACCGTGTGTGTTTAAGAAGATTTAATATATTTGGAAGTCTTTCATTCGCCCTGTCATCTCTTTAAAGAAAAATGGGGACAGGTGGATTTAGGAAGCGCTTCCCTCTGCTCCAAATAGATACTTAAATATGAGTGATCATTTGGAAAACTGGCACAGGAGGGAAACCCTTTTACTCCTCTTGCAGTCTTTTGGCCTCGAAGCTGAGGCGCCATTTAAATGATCGCACAACGCGCTCTTGGTGGGTGGCGAGGAGGGAAAAGAAACCTTTACCGTTTCTTTCCCTGGCAGTGCCCCCACTGACAAGCCAAATTGATCTTTTAAGAGACTAAATGAATGTTCTCTAAATATCTGTACGCACATGGCTGTCTGGGAGCACGCTCCTTGTATGGGATGATTGCCTGAAATTTGAAGGAGGGAGCAGTAAAGGATACCAGACTGGGTGGGGGTGGGGGTGGGGTGGGGGGCAGCGGGGCGGGGGAGGGTGCAGGGCGACGTGTGGACCCCAAGCTTCATTTCTGCACCTCCATCCTTTTGGGATTCAAGGTGTTGATCGGTATAATGAAGCGGGCCCATCGGTTTATCATCTATTTGGTCATGTCGTTGCATTTTTAGCGCCCTGTGTCTTTTTTGTCATCGGGTTACATTCAAGCACAGTAAGATCAACGTTCAAACCTCCTTACTCAACAGCTTTATTAGTTATAGCATTCCATGACCTTTCTCAACATTCTTAAAGAAAAAGATACAGTGTAATGTCGCTTTACTTTGCTTATTGTCCTTTGTTGGGGGGAACAAAGCATTTTCTACAGTGGCTATAGCACATAATTATACGGCTTTCAATGGCAGTGTCTTGGCACATATCGAAGTTCAGAGGAGCCTTTAGAAAAAAAAAAAGATGTTTTGTGGCAGCCTAGGGAGGGTCTCATCTTTCCTTCAGAAAATAGTTCAAGGCTCTTCTGTCAAGCTTCCCTACTTAGAGCTTTTTCTCCTCCTGCTTCATAAAGTTTAAAGCGGATTCAGTGGAGTTCTATGATCTATTTCCTTTGAAAGATTGTTCCTCGGCACAGAGAGGCCCTTTGACTTCAAGAGTTCACAGATTCATGTCTTTAGGTATCATATGTCTGACCTTATCAGTTACTCCATTTAATGTCGGAGAAAAAGTCTCAACTCTTTGTGTTTGTCTGTTTTGCCTCTGTGAAATGATTTGGTGAAAAAGACCATCCTTTTTAACACACCACTGAGAGGCCGTTTCTGCTGCAACCTACCCTGTGGCTTTTCTCTCTTTAAAAAAAAAAAAATTGTCCTTGTGTTTTGTGTATGGATGAGTTCACAGTGAGAATAGAATTATACAAGGGCAGGCGCACACACAAAAAAATCTTTTGCTTTCCTCCCCCACCTCCCCCCACGCCCCCACCCTACCCAGTGATCTATCTATTGGTGGCTGTACCCCAACAGGCAAAGCCATTTAGCAAACACAGAGGGGGCAGCCGCGGTGCTGGGATGGCAGTGGGCTTTTCCCTTGCTTCGACCTACCCCTAAGGCCTTCATAATTAATTGTCCTTCAGAGATGAGGAAAGTTCAGAGACTGTGTGGCATGATGGCCATTGTCTGACATTCAGTTCTCCTTGCCTCGCCTCTTTCTCTGCGCCCCACAAAGGGTTATCAATAGGAGAAAGGGAGCCGGTTCTCCGCTGAGTGCTGCTGGTGGTGGTTGGAGCTTTCAGGGGGTTAGTATCACTGTGTTCCGCCCATCCTGGATTAAATGTCTGTAGAGGTTCTAACCGCCTTTTGAAAAGCAGCCTGTTTGTTTCGCCGAGGTTAAACAGACTCATTTAGCGAACCCCAAGCTTGTTCAGAAGTTGGTGATCCCTTTTCACGTAGCAGATAACATTTTCAATCAAATTTTCCTCACCCCACCCTAACCCTGCCCCCAGGATTTGACTGCACTGTAATTGCTTGGTTCTTTTTCAGCCATAGGGCAGAAAATGGAATGACCATTCACTCACTTCTCTTAACTGCTTCGGTGTACATTTGCCAGAATAAGTGTTTGGGCAAACACACTTTTTGATGAAGCGTCGGACTTTGGTTCTTGAAAGTAGATTATCCCAGTTTTAAAATATTGTTTCACCTTCAGCGATTGCCTCAAGCCAATTATTTGGTAACATGACATAAAACAAATAAAAGCTGTTCCGCATCGCCCCTCCCCCCACCCACCCACCCCTGCCCTTTCAGCTGAGACGCCAAATAAAGACACGCCGTGGAGACAGCTATTTGAAAAGTAAAGGGAAAAGAGAGCCTTGAGTGATTATTATACTACTGTTCCTGTGAAACAGAGGGAAGCCAAGAAAACAAATAGAATCCTTCTTCCTAGGAGCAGTTGAACCAGCACATTAGAGAGGTTTAAGATCACGGGGCAGGAGTGTTCGTGGGGACCTCGAGGTGGAAGGGACCCGTATTGAAAGAGCATCTCCGTGTCCCTCAGAGCTGTGTCTTCTGGAGAAAGGGACCTGCAGGATGCCCAGAAGCAATTCTGTCCGCACCGCTCTTTGAAGATGCTTTCACAACAGACCCTTTGCTTTTTAGAGAGAACCCTGGATCGGGAAGTTGACACAACTAATACAGTCATACCAAAAACGGGGGAGGGGGGTTCATAAAAAATTAAAGTTATTCTTATGAATCTTTCAGTAGAAGCCATGAAAAGGGACAGTAGTGTAGTCTAGGTCCTTTGTGTTGCCAGCCCTTCTTCCGGCCTCTGGGCTATTGTTCTTTCAGCTCCTCAAACAGACTTTCACTTTCAAACTGACAAAAGTCACTTAAAAGCCAGACAGCTGTACTAACACACCCACCTTGTGGAGCAGGAGCCAGGCCAGGTGACGAGGCCGGCTGGGCGACCTTGTTTAAAACGGGCAGGGGCAGCCCCCTCCTGCCTTCGTGTCGGTGTGGGGCTCTTTGAGCTGGACTCTTTATTGCTACTGTGTGGCCCTCACTCCCAGGCTCCCCAAAATATGTCTTGCATTTTCTTTGCAGCGGGAAACCTTCACGACACCCCATGCTCATGTTTATCCCTCAGGCTTGGTGGCTAGGGTCATGGAAGTTAGAGCACAGAGCTTAGCAGCATCAGAGGGAGTCTGACTCAAAACTCTCTCCCTTCTGTTTCTTCCGTTTCTCTCTTTTTCCCAGCCTTTTCCAGCCAGTCCAAACCTCCCCTAAGCTTTTCCGATTTCTGTGGCTTTATCAGGAGTAGCTAGGACTGGAAGAAAAAAAAGAAAGCCACCGGTGATGGGTGATGGGGACAAGCCTCACCTTAGGAAGTGAGACTCCACTAGAGAGAGGTGGGCACGTGGTCGTGCCCGCATCCCAGGCCTCAGGGCGCAGCCGCAGTGGGCCCCGGCAGGTCCTCCTCATGTGTGTATTACAGCCCCCCCTCCCCTGTCACCTTGTGTACAGTCTGGTCTGTGACACTGATGGTGATTATGTCATTATTTTGCTCTGGGGGCCCTGGCACATCTGCAGAGCCCAAGCACATCTTCTTTGTTGCGTTGGCAATCGTCCTGCACCACAAATGCTTCATTAGCCCTGCTGGCGGCCTCCTTGCCAGACGCCAGTGCCCAAATCCAGGCTTCTTTTTGCTCCGTTCTTTTGTGTCGCTGATGATCGAGTATTCATCTTCCTGGTTCTTCCCCCCTTTTCCTCGACTTCTGAACTCCAGATGTCCCGGCATGCTTGCCCAGAGCCTTCAAAAGTGTACCACGCGAAACACGGTGACTCTGCACCCTTGAACCTGACCCCACCCCTTCCCACCTTCCTGGTCTGCCCTTTCCCAAATGAATCCATGTGACTCCGCATAGCGCCCCCAGGGTGAGGACTGACGTTTTCAAACTTGCCCTTTGAAAAGATACCCAGGGATTGCTCCCAGCTTATGGTGTTCCTTAGGGTTAGAATGAAGCATTATTAGATATGGCTTCAAGATGGATACCTTTCTTCTCTAGCCCCACCTCTCCCCACCCCTTCCCTCCCCTTGGCTCTTTTTATTCCCTTCTGTGCATTGCCACATTTTACCAATTTTTCAGTAAGCAGTCTAAAGTGTGAGTACAGAAAATATTCTTCATGCCTTGCCGAGTCATCCGAAAGGTTCCTTTTCTCTGCATGGAATCTTGATCTCCACTCTACCCGGTCCCCAAATCCCCTCCCCCTGCCTCTATCTGCTGTCATACCCTCCCAGCCCCCAGCAACGACCTATTATTAGATATTGAAAGTGACGAATGCATGGCTGTTTAGGAAAGGAACTAAAACATTTCTCTCAAGTTTTCCTCTATGCATTGGATGGAGCCACAGCTTTTGTTAAGGTGTGCTGATTTCTACATTAACTGCAGTAAATTTTAGAGCTTAATATCTTGGGCTGTGATGGGTACTACATAATCGGGATGTTTAATTTCCTCTTAAATGTGAATTAATTGATCTGTGTTAGCGTATTATGAGCAGCCTCTTCAGTAGAGAGTTTAACCAATTTTATCCCCGCACCACTGCAACATAAGACGTTTCCAATGTCTCTATGTTTGAGTAAAATTTAGATTTTAATTTTAAGGTATATATACAAAAGGAAAAAATAAGTTCATAAATTTATTCAGAATCCTAGGACAAAGACCCTAGTAAGAATCGAAGAAAACCCCCTTTGAGGAATGAGTTGCCGTTTCTAGTAGGTTTTCAAGCTTTTCTAGTCACTGAGCCCTGGTCTGAATATTAGGAACAAAGCTAGATCACAAAGGGAGGAGAGAGGTGGGCAGATCATTAGGCCACCAGCCCTGGGCAGGGAGCATGTCAGGAGAGGTGGGTACCTGTCATTGATTGCATCATTTTCAAAAGATTCAGGATGTCCCCAGAACATTCTTAACCTCCCATTATTAGATCATTATGGTTTTATCACCCTTGGGTTTATTTAAACCTTTTATAAAATCTAACTTCATTCTCAGAGTACACCACTCCTCAAGATAATAATTCTCTAAATGTATTACCTGCTGTGAAAATTGTATCTTCTTTTTATGGCTGTTAAAGTGATTTCCCTGGAACTCCAAAGGGGTAGCCCTGGTTAGAATATCCTGGGATTTACGAACAGGACTGGGTCCATATTCTCCATTTCCTTTCTGATTTTATAGACTTTGATCATTACTCCCTCTTAATCTTCATCTCTCCAGATTAAGGAACACTAATCCTTTTTAAAAGTCTAATCTCATACAGTATGTGGGCTGCCCCCATCGTTTCTATAATGCTCTTCCGGCAGGACCATGTTTCGGAGGTACAGTTACAATTCCCGGACAATAAGGGAGAGTTGGAGGGGGCAGCCACATCATGGCTTTATCCCTCACTTCCAATGAGACTTTTTTGATTGTCCCAAAAGTTCATCCTCAGAAGTTGGATTTCTTGAGTAGCATCTCAGTAGCATTTTCTGGTTAAAATGACCCCGTGAGACCTTTTTATGAGACTGTTGGCAAGTATTCCAGCAAATCTGATTGTGTCTACGAAACGTATCCAGCACATAAAAAATGCACAGATCCATCTTGCTGTGCTGATGTTTTCAGTGTTTTGATAGGTACTGGAGTGTTTGACATCATGAAGACACAGCCTTAGCCTTGAGCATGAGTGTCTAAAAATGACCACTAAGGCAAGAAAGCTCTGGTCTCTATATTATGCTCAAGCAGGAAACAAAATGTTCCCTTACAAGAAGGTGTACTTTTATTTATAAAAGCATCACCTTGAGATCTTAAAAGGGAATTCCTTTGGGGAAGTCTTTTCAATGTCTTTGAAAGTGTAAGTGTTAGTTGCTCAGTCATGTTTCTTTGGGAACCCATGGACTGTAGTCCACCAGCCTTCTCTGTCTATGGGATTTCCCAGGCAAGAATACTGGAGTGGGTTGCCATACCCTCCTCTAGGGGATCTTCCCAACCCAGGGATTGGACCTGGGTGTCCTGCATTGTAGGTGGGTCCTTTACCATCTAAGCCACCAGGGAAGCCCTCAATGTCAGAGGTCCTGGACTCATAATAGTGGAACTTAAGAGCCTAGAGTCTTGGAACCAGTCCCTGGGATCAAACCGCAGCACTGACTCTTTTTAGCAGTGAAACCTTGGCAAGTGTCTTACGCTCTCTGTGCCTGTGTCCTCATCTATAAAACAGGGGAAATGATAGTGCCTACCTCACAGAGTTGGTGTGAGAATTAAATGAATGTCCACGAATATATTAGCAGAAAGTAAGTGCTATATAAGCACTTGCTTTCATTCATTAGCAAGCCAAAGAAAAGTTACCTTGCCGCCACGATCAGTAACCCAGCTACTGCATCGTTTCCTACCGATCCTAAACAGGAAAACAAACAAAGCAGAAGAGCAAACAGGGAATTGTCCTTAGAATTGGGACAGAGAGTCAGTGCAAAACTGGTTTTGAAAAGAGAAAGGGATTCCTTCTGCCCCAAGGTTGGCCTTAAAGGTGACAGCAGCCTGCAGGAGCTCTGGGGATCTGGAGTCATGGGTTCCAGATGAGAAGGGCACTAATGAGATGAGAGGCTAAGGTGGAAGGGACCCCGGATTGGGGGTCTGCCCCTGGCAGCACCTGCCTCATTGGGCTCCACTTTGGTCACCTGTAAAGTGATAAGATTAAAGACAGAGCTTTGTTCTAGCTCTGAAATTCTGCAGTTCTAGAATAGAAGACATTCTGTTTTCTCTACACAAGTCCTGTGCATGATGCAAAGCTTTAAGCAGTGACTATGGAGCCCCTGGGAATACAGATGGTGTCCACGTGGAGCCACTTCCACCCCTGGGGCCCTGCTGCAGCTTCATTATCTCAGTAAAACTCTCCAGGGTGCCCAGTTTAGTGTTCTCCCAAGGACCTCTTTGCAGATCTTTCAACGGTGTCCTTGGAGACATGGCAACTCCCTTGCTGGGATTACAGCGATGAATTTTTCAAATTCATAGACAATTTATTGTCATTATATGTGCTGCTCACTTTGTTGTGTTGGCTAGGGCAGCCAAACAGTGAGGACATTCATCTGCAAAGCCCTCATGCCTGTGGGTTTTTTAGGAGATGATACGGACCTGAACAAATGAACAGAGAGCCTGTATACCTGTCCCCACACACGTTCCATCAAGGCCACAATTCAACCCAAACAGCCAGCTTGTGTAATATGTGTTAATTTTTGTAGCATATACAACATCTCCCCTCTTTCAGGACAGAGTTGATTGTTTTAGATGGCATAACTACCTTCACTCTGAGGCTTGGTTGGTAGTTTTTGCAAAAGCAACATCACCCTTTCCTTTAAGCATGTCCCAGATGATCGTAAATCAATCATAAAAGTCTTTTCCACTGGAATTCTGTATGTCTGAATTTGTGGTTGTGAGTGAAGTGAAAGTTGCTCAGTCGTGTTCAACTCTTTGTGGCCCCATGGACTATACAGTCCATAGAATACTGGAGTGGGGAGCCTTTCCCTTCTCCAGGGGATCTTCCCAACCCAGGGATCGAACCCAGGTCTCCCACATTGCAGGCAGATTCTTTACCAGCTGAGCCACCAGGGAAGCCCAAGTTTGTGGTTAAGAGTATCAAATCCTCACACTGGTCTTTTGGATTTGTTTTTTCCATCTTTCTTATGGTAATTATACTAAGCCTCTGTTGTTTTTTTTTTTTTAAGGTTACTTTAACAGTCGAAAGTAAAATCTGGTCCTAAAAATGAAAAGTAGAAGGTAATAACTGGGAACAGATGTGTGGGAGTTTGAGTAGGGATGTAGGCAGAGGGATGATCAGAAGCAGAAGCAGGCTATAGTTTCAAGGCCACTGCATTTCCTTCAATATAGTGTATTTTTCAAAGATTTATGTGTGGTTTGTTTGTTTGTTTGTTTTTTTGGCTGCACTACTTGGCTTGCTGGATCTTAGTTCCCTGGCCAAGGATTGAACCTGCGTCCTTGGCAGTGAAAAGGCGGAGTCCTAACCGCTGGACCACCAGGGAATTCCCAGAGATCTATCAGCTTAAGTGACCTGAAAGTATACGAAAGAATCTGTCTGTAGAGTCCTGAGCTTCCCTCAGCAGCATCCTAAGTCTTCCCACCACAAACATTACCTAAAGACTCATGAGGTTTAGGTACTTTACCAGAGGACTTCCAAAAGTCTCCCAGTGGGTGTCCTTCTGAAATTGACTTTTCTGTCTTTCTGAGCTGTTTACCTTTCTTGAAAAAGGAATGTCAGAGCCCTTCACGAACTCTTAGCTGGCTTAATTTTGTGAATACAAAGGATAATCGTGGAGGAGAAACCCATAGAATTCCCTAGACTACAAAGCAGAATTGTCCTGACTTTTGTGCCTTTCACGCCAGTCCTTGCCCCAAACAGCCTAGATGTTACTGGGGACACTTCAGCAGTTGTCAGCAGAGAGGCGGAGGCTCCCGGAACCCGGTGTTCTCCGGAGCTCTGTTCACGTAGCATCTGCATCTGCCCGCGCCTTCTCTCCTGCTCATTCTGCTCCGTGCTGTTCTTTGTCCTGCCTCAACCCCACCTCCTCAACCCCATTTCTCCTCAGGCTTCTCACTCTTGTTACTCCATCCCCACAAATAAAGGGCACACAGACTGGTTTTCATGTTCGCCTGGGCACAGCTTAATTATGGAGGTAAATCTCTGCAGAAAACAATCACGTAATGCATTCTCCAACGAAACAGGAGTAACTGCGGATTATCTGTGCCCCAGCTTCCCTCTGTGTAATATTGAAGAGCTGATGCCCTGTTGTTTTTGAATAATCTCCCATCCAAGAAGGGCACCAGGCTTGGCCCTATTCATTCCACCACCTCACCCAGTAATGGTAGCAAAAAGTTAAACTTCAGCCTGTCTCGAACTCTGACACAGTTGGCACAACCATTCATGGGGTGACTTGAAGTTAGTGAAGGCTGCGACGTGGCTATCTAGTGCTTATTTTTCCATCGAAGTTGATTCATTACCTGCATCAAGAAGGAGAGATGGAGTCCTCCATTTAGTGCATTTGAATATTTGCTGGCAGGGAAGTGCCTAATGAAAAGCTCCTTGTCAAAGCAGGGCAAGATGGAGGGCCACCTGGTCCTTAGCATCTCTGTGTGTGGCCCATGAACTATTCCCGTAGACACGTGCAGCCTTACCCACATCTGAGGAGTGGTGTGACAATGCAGGTTGAATCTGGGGTAGTCAATCCCAGCTACCCTCCCAGGAACAACTAGTGCGCTGACCCAGTGAGGGACACGGGATTAGAGGAGAATGAAAGAGCTTAAGGCCTTCAGAAAAGTGGCTAGCTCTTAAGTTTGGCTGAGAGCAGGGGTTGGCTCACTGGCTCGCAGGCCCAATCTGGCACTGAGTCTGTTTTTTTATGGCCCTTGCTAAGAATGGTTTTTATATTCGTAAAGGTTGTGAAAAAGAAGGACAATATGCGACAGAGACCAAACCCAGTCCACAAAGCCTGTGCGTTTACTGTCCGACCCTTTGCAGAAGGAGTTTGCCAAGCCCTGCCTGAGGCTTTTTCTGTCTTTGGTAGAACATGAACTCTCAGATCCTTTCTCCTTCTGAAGTTCCAGAACTATGATTCTTTGACGCAAAGTCTCGGTCCAAATCTTACCGAACAACCTACCAGATGAGTAATTCCAGCAGAGAGCTTGCCCTTGTTTTTTAAGATGGGAGAGTATTTTCATAGTTTCTTGGGGATGGAGGGATGGGAGAAAATACTAGACTTTAGTTTTTGATGATTTTTTTTCCTCTGATTTTGTTTTTGTTTTGATTAATGCTTATTTAAACTTGGAGTCACTCTTTGAGACGTGTAGAGTTTGGGAGAGATGAAAAATTAAACTCATTACAGCAAGTAACATGACAATTATTATATTTCTTAATACATACAACGCCAAGACCTCCAAGCATGAGCAAATACACTGGCCACTTTAGGCACATTTGGTGAACCAGATTTCAGGCCTACAAAATAGTTTTGACAGCCTCATAGAGTTTATTACAAAAGCATGTGTCCTTCTGTTCCTAGCAAGCTAGAACTTCCTTTTCTGGGGCTGTGGGAGAGATGGTTTTATTTATCTTGATAGACAAAGTAGCCAGTGGAATGTTTACATAGCTTAAAGTATATACACAAATTATTAACAGGTAGCATGGAAGTGAAGACAGTCTTTTCTATTACTGTGAAAGTCACAATTACTCAAAATGCTTGATTCCAGCACATTTTATCAATTATCAGCATCTGAAAGGTGTAGGAATTTGCTTCTCTGAATATTCTAAATACCGTTCTATTTTCCAAATATCCACTCTTTCCAGGCAAGCAAGAATACTGGAGTGGGTTGCCATTTCCTTCTCCAGGGGATCTTCCCAACCCAGGGATTGAACCCCGGGTCTCCTGCACTGCAGGCAGATTCTTTACCATCTGAGCCACCAGGGAAGCCCCTTCAAAGGTAAATGATTCAAATTCAGATGAGGAAACAAAGAGACCCCTCAGGGCAGCCTCAGCACTTCCTTTGGGCTGCTGAGGAAAGTCCACGTGAGGGGTGATGGCCAGGCCCACTCCGCCCACACCAAAGACCAGAGTCCCCTGCTTGACATCCTTTCCTGTGGCATTCCACTGGCCAGTCAAGGTAAATCCTCAACCTCCCACCTTGCAGCTTCCATGGGACTATTACGTCCTTTTTATTACATTTCCGCCAATGGACCATGTCAACCATATTCTATCCGGACACCACTCTGTCAGCATTTATAAGGACTGGTCGGGCATCGCGGGTTGGCCGGCAGCTTCACTTGGAAGTGTATTCCCACAAGCTCAGTGCAGGTCCCTGCCACAGCGGCAGACGAGAGACAGGCTTTCCTTTTCACCCCTTTTCCTGGTTTTCCCTGCACCTCCTGCAGGCTGGCCAGGAGGACGCTTGAGGCTGCGGCATGGATCTTGCTGTCTCAGGGTCCTTCCCCAGCCCTCTCTCAGGGGTTGCCCCCCAGCTTCTCCCTGGCACATTAACTTGACATTGGTTGGTACTCGCAGAAGAAATAGCTTCCAACAGCTCAAACCTCTGATTCCATACCCACTAGAGATTTTGGCTTTGAGATTTTGGCAAGAAGGTCTGTTTGCCTATCAGGTCAGCATCAGTAAAGATTTCTTTCTTCCTTTCTGTTTTTTTTTTTTTTTAAAGACAAGAATCAATGGACACTGCCCGCAGAGCTCTTTTTCTCGAGACAGTTTAACCCCTTCTCCCAACTACTTGTATTTTCTATTCTGACCACACGTGTGATATTTTGTTTTTCTCTTTTCCTGTGAGACAACCAAAAAAATCTACGCCATGTAAAATTTGAGAGCCAGATCAATTCTGAACCATCTTATCATTTTTAAAGTCTGTTTATCCAGCTTTGTAGGAGAAAGAAACGAGCAGACTGTTTGAAGGCCACATACTTTTCAAACCTTGGTTGCAACACGTTTGCCCCGTTTTGAAACTGTCTTTATCAGGCCGAGAAAACGAAAATCTATTTGACAAAGTGGCACTCTGGCCAGTTTATCTTGCAATATGGCTTTAGCTCACTGAGTCTATTGATTTCCTTAAATTAATGTTTATAGAATGCTACTGAATTTTGCTCAAGAGAACATTGTTCTTTTGAAGGTTTATAAAAAAAATGATACAGACTGTTACTGCCATGTGTTCCTTTGCTTAGACCAAGGAAACATGGTGGGGGGAGGTTTTTTTTGGTTGTTTTGTTTTAAGGACAGCCTTGAACTCTAGCCACTTCCTATAAGCATTTAGTCTTCACATATTCAAGTAGCAAAACACGTAAGTAGGAGGGAGGTGAGCCCACTCTTATGCCTAAAATTTCGTGGGCATCACACTAACCTAATCCTGTGAAAGAAAGTGAAAGTGTCAGTCGCTCAGTCGTGTCTGACTCTTTGAGACCCTATGGACTGTAACCCTCCAGACTCCTCTGTCCATGGGATTCTCTGGGCAAGAATACTGGAGTGGGTTTCCATTCCCTTCTCCAGGGTATCTTCCCTATTCAAGGATTGAACCCAGCTGTCCTGCATCGCAGGCAGATTCTTTACCGGCTGAGCCACTTCGTGGGTATCACACTAACCTGATCCTGTAAGGCCCCTGAAGGCTGAATCTACCTGGAGCATCAGAGTCAGACTTTCGTCCAAAGCTCAGCTGTGGCTAGAGTCTTCCTCGGCCTCATTCGGTGTCGTGTGGGCAAGCAGTTCTGTAGCCACTGCTCCCTGAAAAATCCGTCCTTCCCAACAGAGGTGCGGGCAGCCTGTGAAAACGGCCCAGTCACCATTTGGTGGAAGCTCTTTTTTTTAGTAAATTTATTTACTTTTAATTAAAGGATAATTGCTTCACAATATTGTGTTGGCCTCTGCTGTACATGAATATGAGTGGGCCATCGGTATACCCGTGTCGCCTCTCTCTTGAACCTCCCTCCCACCTCTCACCCCGTCCCACCCCTCTAGGTTGTGACAGAGCACCAGTGTGAGCTCCCTGAGTCATACAGCAAATCCCCATTGGCTATCTGTTCTACATATTGTAGTGTATGTGCTACTGTGTCACTCTCTCCAGGAACTCTTCAAAACACCCTGCTCTTTGATTGGGGTGCTCTGTCCCTAAAATACAAAACCTAGCCTCTAGATGTGACTTTAAAATCAGCTTTCCCAGGGAAGTGTATTTGGCTATTCAGCCCCTGACAAGATTTGCATCAGAATCATGACGTGATGGAAATAAAACTTAGGAGACACACAGCAACTTTTCTCAGCGTGTTGACTCAGTTGATAAAATCTCCCACATGAACCTCCTCAGAGCATCTCTCAGAACACTGGTTTGCACACGTGTATTAATCGCAGTGAACTGTCTCCCAGAAAGTGGGCTTGTCCTTAAGGTTCAAACCACCGCCTTACTTTTGGAAACTGCTTTACACTTTCCAAAGCACATTCATGCTTGTTTTCCCACTGGATCCATCCCCCCTGATGAGAGGGCTTTAGGACACAGTCCCATGGTTCCCTCTGGAAAGCATCCTTTCTGCCCTTCTGAAGAGCCAGCTAGTTCCTGGCTAGTACACACAAAATAAGCGTGTGTGTGACTGTGAAGGGAGACCCCTAGTCACAGTATCTTGTCACCATCTTTCATAGCTCTGAGATTCCCCTCTTCTGCCTCAGGCAGGAAAATTAAGTGAGAGTGAGACGGAGGAGAGGAGCAGCAATAACGTATCTATTCTTGCCTTTTCATTGGATAATCTCAATAAGGAGTTAGTAAAGCATCAGAGTTTATCCATTTGAGTCCACTCTGTCTACAGTCTAAGTCCCCAGCTTGTGCCACTGCTGTCAGGAACTATGTCTCTCCTTGATCAATATTTACTTAACAAATAGCAGGGATGAGAGAGTTTGTTTAGAGGCATCACGTGCACACCAGGGTGAATGAATGCTCGGGAAAGTACCTCAACTTTGTCTCCTTTCCTAGGATCTAGGGGTGTGTGTGTGTGTGTGTGTACGCGTGCATGCCCACATGAGCATGCACATACAGCCCCATACAAATGCCCCTTTTAACTTCTCCAAAGACACGAGTCGTTCAGAAAAATGCCTCGCTGTGTATGATTAGTACATTATTTATCCCATAAGAGAACTCGCAATATCAATTCAGTTTCAAAAAACTCCAGCCCAAAGTTTGCTTCTCCTTTGTGTTCCTATAGAGGTTAAACATTTTGGAAAGGCTCTTAGGATGAATTAGAGGCACGAGCATCTTCCCTTAACCCTTTTCACATGAGTGGAAGGGAGGAAAATGCAGATGGAAACAATACAAGCAGTTTGATAGGGCAACTCTAACTATATATTTCTGATGGCATGACATTTCTTTTTTAAAGAAATCCCAAGGAGAGAAGGAGCTCTTGAGATTTTCAAAGCCACTTAGCCAGTTTTCGGAATCAGATGTGTTTAAGTCTAATAATAAATATGAACACCCTGGTGTTGAAGTTGAGAGAGCTCTACTCTTTCAACTTCACTCAAACAATTGCTTGAAGGCTCAAGTCAGGGCCCTCAATGCAGTTGACTTGGAGGCACCTGGGTCTAGTTTGAGGGGTTTTGTTTCTGTGTGTGGGGAGAGGCTGAGGGGGAAACCGTGGGAGTTATTTATTTATTTGATTTTGTGAATCGGAGTTGTAAAAGCCATCTGAAATATTCATGCAGAATTGTCTGAGAAGCCCGTTTCTGTTTTATTTACTGCACAGTAGACCAGCCACAGCGGATTAGTTCTACAATACCCGTAACAAAAGCCCAACAGCTGATGCATGTGATGTTAGGAGGTGACAAAACAGTTAAAGTATGCTGCTGGCTACAGGCGAGCCGTCAGCAGACGCAGACAAAAGGGTTTGTGACAAGAATAACTCTCTCTCCAAGGCGAGCAGTGAAGAGTATCCAAAATACCAGTACCCTTTTCTCCTTGACATTGTCTTCTTACAGTCAGCACTTTATTGCCCTTTTATAGTATTTTTTAAATGGAGGAGCAAGAAGAAAGTAAACCCAGACACAGAACTAATTCACCAAAATAGTAAACCAAGGTTTTACTTTCTCAGCAGTTAGCCACTTCTGCCCGTACGTAGATTTCCTTTACCATTTCTTCACTGAAGTTTGAAAAAAAAGTTTCAAGGATGAACTGAAAAGATGATCCATCTTGATAAGATTGTCATCTCTTGATTAATAAGCTGGAGAAGCCATGTGAGCCTTTGGTTACTGGAGAGAGGAGCTAGGGAGCGAGGTCTGTGCCTGGTTTATTTTTTGTCCATTTCGGCAAACATCATTCCACTGATGAAATGAAGCCAGTGGACCAGGTTTTAAAGGGGATGGAGGATTGTAAGAGAGCCACAGGGAGCTGTGCAAGGGGCAAGGTTTAGATCCCCAGAAAGAGGCCGATGGATGAGCCTCTGGCCGTTTCAGAGGTGTGAAAAATCAGCTACCCTGTCTCCAGAAAATAGGAGAGGCTGTCTTCTTTTTAACCTTTGTAATTCCCCTTCTATTCTCTCTGACATTCATTCAGCTGCCAAGAGCGTTTGGCAAGGCTTGGGCCAGCGAGCACACTTGCAGTGACCGCTAACCTTGGTATGTCCTGACACTTATGATGAGTGTCTGCAGGACGCAGAAGGCAGGCAGCCTGCTATGTCAGGCTTTTATTATGTGCTGCAGAGGCTAGGGACAGCCAGTTTAATAAAACAAATCATCCTTGAAGGTAAAGCAACTGGGAAGAGGAGGAGGAAGACGGGGGGGAAATGTGTCTTTGCCACTCATTCTAGAAATAAAAAAAAAAAAAAAAAGAGAAGAGCAAAATAAGCACCCACCCAATGCACCGTGTGTGTGTGTGTGTGTGTGTGTGTGTGAGTGTGTGACAACCCAGGCACCCCTGAGCAGA
>NW_011494894.1:2414468-2418457 GCF_000754665.1 Bison bison bison
AGGAAGACGGGGGGGAAATGTGTCTTTGCCACTCATTCTGATAAAAAAAAAAAAAAAAGAAGAGCAAAATAAGCACCCACCCAATGCACCGTGTGTGTGTGTGTGTGTGTGTGTGTGTGAGTGTGTGACAACCCAGGCACCCCTGAGCAGACTTGAAAATATCCTCCCATTTCTCCCATTTCACCTAAGCCCACAAGGCCCTCGTTTGCTCTGAGGAGACTCACGAACAAACAGTGGTGATGAAATAGGTGGATGCTGAGAGTCAGCCCCTTTGAAATGTATGAGTTGGTCAAGTACCTCCTCACAATTGTATTCTCCTCCAGATATCAAGGCAAGGAGAGGCAAGACCATTTGGGGTGAGGTTCCTATATTGGGATGCCTTTTATCAAAGCAAAGTTTCCACTCGCCTCTCCTGAAGAACACTCAGCACCGCAGCTCCCACAATAGCCTCAGAGTCCCGGCCAGAGACTTTGGAAGCCTTTTGTTTTTCCCCTGTGGCATGTCCAAAGGCATGGCCCTCCCTCCCCCTCCCAGCGGCCGGCATTGTCTTGCATTCCAGGGACTTGATTGACTGTTGCCACCTGATGCTGAAGAGATACTCTAGGGTTCATTCTGCAGATTGTTGGGTTCTATTAAAAGAAACCTAGATAAGGGATTACTTGTCACTAAGGGATTTTCTGCAGATGTTTATTAGTGATTGGAAATCCATTAGGTGTGAAGAGGTACTGAAAAAACACGGACAAGACCAGTCTCATAACCCTGAATTCTTAAGATGCTCCCTCAGAACATCAGAAAGGACTCCCCCCCACCCCCTTACTCTGTTAAATGGAGTTGGGGAGACTTTTCTGGCAGAGAGGTAAGGGTCTCTCTTTCATGGGCAATATTTCTACCTGTGGATGGAATTCCTTGGCACTCTCTCAGATCAGTTGCTACCCATCAATTTACCTCTGTGGAGCCACCAAAAAAATAGATTAATTGCTCTAGCAGTAGAGGATCTCATTATAACTTTCTTTTATCTAGCCCAATCCATTGCATGAGTATTGCCTCAAATTAAGCACAAAATTAGCAAACCATTTCATTTGTTCTCAAAGAATTCATCCCTTCTCAAACATAAACCAATAACCTGAGTCTCCTCTTGGGAATCTTTTGTGTCATTCCCACTTATTTTGAAGTTACTAGCTCTTCTGTGGTTTTTCTAAACCACAAATCCACAGCTTGTCAAGGTTTTGATGCCTCATATAAGTAGGAATTACTGAAAATGCATTTAAAAGGAGCCAGCAGGGTTTAATGGCAATACACCTGGATCAGTTATTTCACATGAGTCTCTTCATCTCATAATTTCTTCATCCCATAGAATCTCATACTTTCTTCATCTATAAAATGAGCTCTGAGATCTATTTCAAGTCTTTAAATTCTATTTTTTATCATTATTTTAAAATTCCTTTTTTTAAGTATTTAGGTGGAAGGTAAGGTGTGATTCTAGAGCGATGTGGGGCAAAGCAGAAGGCAGGGTCTCGGTTTGAGCTGTTTATCAAAGACGATGCAACAAAACCCTGTGTAGCATTGTAAGGAAAACACAGAATAGAAGCCAGGAGAGTGCTCAAAAGACATCTAATGATAAATTCACTACAACTGGATATAAGTAGGTGAAAAGCTAAATGACCTCAAGACACAAATGCACAAATTGTTAAAGGACAGCTCAAGAGTATTGCCAAAAGAAATGAATGTTTGAAACAGGATGCGTGCGTGTGTGCCAAGTTGCTTCAGTCACGTCGGACTCTTTGCCACCCTATGGACTGTAGCCCACCAGGCTTCTCTGTCCATGGGATTCTCCAGGCAAGAATACCGGAGTGGTTGCCATGCCCTCCTCCAGGGGATCTTCCTGACCCAGGGATCAAACCAGCATCTCTTACTCTCTTACTTCTCCTGCCTTGGCACAGGTGGGTTCTTTACCACTAGCACCACCTGGGAAGTCCTTAAAAAAGGATAAAACCCAGTAAAAATCAGTAACCAGCATGGCCGATGATAAGAAATAACTGGGGCTTCCCCGGTGGTCCAGTGGTTAAGAATCTACCTTCCAATGCAAGGGGATGGGTTCGATCCCTGCTCAGGGAACTGACATCCCACATGCCGTGTGGCGTGGCCAAGAAATAAAAATAATACATTTTTAAACATTAAAAAAAAAAAGAAAATAACAGAGTGGAGGCTGTGCACATCCCCCAAAGAAATTTCTTTGATCTGTTCTCAGGCAAACCCCCAGAACTGCACTTCTTCCCTCCTCCAAGGCTGATGCTTTTCCAGATGCATCCCCCTCCTCTTACTGTCTTAAATGTCATCCCTGTTCCTTTGGCCCTGGTTTCCAGATCTCCTGGGGGTCCTGGGAGTGGGTAGGCTTCATCTGGCGCCCCTGCCATACCTCTGTCCCCAGAGCTCTCCGCCAGGGTAGGCTGCATCCTCGAGTGTTCAAGGACCATAGATCCTCATCGTGGGTCTGTTGCTGACGGCCAGGGAAACCACACTTTTTGAAATGTTTCTTTTAATAAATGCCTCTGATTATGTTTCTGTAGCATTTGTCTAACAGCTCCCAAACCCCGTAGTTAGAGTGGGTAGTTGCACTGTGTAACTGGTCTCCAGCCATAATCCCTCTCTCAGTAACGCCCATTTGACACAATCTGAAGGATCATCTTTGGGGAAGACAGGAACCTACTCAGAAAGGCTGCTTAATGACTTTTTATTTGGTGGAAGGTGAGTGGGAGGGCTGATTGCCACTCCATACCCTCCTCATCCCACAAATACACGTGTATGTGCAGGAGACTGGGGAGAAGGTCATCAGAGTTCAGTTGATTTCTCATCAGGGAATGGCCTTTGGAGTATATGGGTTTGCACATTTATGGAGGGCAAGGTGCTACGTGCATGCTCAGTGGTATCTGACTCTTTGTGACCCCATGAACGGTAGCTTGCCAGGCTCCTCTGTCCATGGGATTCTCCAGGCCCGAGTACTGGAGTGAGTTGCCAACACTACATTAGGTTGCCATTCCTCTTCCAGGGGATCTTCCCGACCCAGAGATCGAACCAGCTTCTCTTGCATTGGAGGCAGATTCTTTACCGCTTGAGCCATTAGAAAAGCCCTGGGGAGCAAGGTGGTATTTCCATTATTCCCCAGGCAGTGGTTGGAACTGTGTCCTGAGAAACTAGCGCCTCTCTCTCTCTCTCTCTCTCTCTCTCTCTCTCTCTATATATATATATATATGGAGAAGCTTCTCAACATTTTCACTTTTTCTAGAGTCCAGTCGGCTCCAGATTGGGGCTCTTTTTCTTCTGGAGCACCATTAGGTTTCTTTCAAAGGATAAGTGACTTGCCATAGGAAGCACTGAACTTCTTTGTCCAACTCCAAATGTCTCAGACAGGTTTGTCTGGTATCATTTTCATTTTCTTTAACAGTTACTATCATTATAAAAAGGTCCACTGCACAAAGCGAGAAAAGGTGGGGAGAATGGGATCAAATATGTTCAAAATGACAACCCCTCTCTGTTACTTTGGTGAGCAGCAGGTCTGAGCCAAGATAAAAATCTTTCACCTCTTGTCTATGTGTAGACAGATCCGTCTACACATGCAGCTGCAGGGCTTTTACTTCCTCAAATGTCCGCACTTACTATAAAAGGAAAACATTATTCATGTGTAAGTTCCCCCACTAAAGGAAAACTATAAAGTGTCAGTGTGTACTTGGAAAATTATGAGTATCTGGAATGATTCTGTGAATCCTTTGTTTCATTGTGGGAGTGATAGGTCCTGCTTTACCATGTAACTTACAGAGATTGCTAAATAAGTACACGAGTAGCTATTCCTTTCCCTAGACAAGAGGTCAGACTATTAAACAACTACTAATAAACAATTCATAAGCACATGCACAGAACACACACACACACATATTCATTGCTGTGGTAGAAAAGAATTAACGAATAGATTTTCTGAAAAGTATATTTGGAGA
>NW_011494894.1:2418557-2442461 GCF_000754665.1 Bison bison bison
GAACTACAGTGACTTTGAACAATTCCCTTATTCTCTCTGAGCCTCCATTTTCTCACTGTAAAATGGGGTTAATAACCACAGAGATGTTGGGGGAAGTGAATGATACAGTTCACATTCAGTATATAACACAGTACCTGACACATAATAAGCAGTCCAAAAATGTGGAGTATTATTACTGTCAACTGCATAAATAACTCTCTAATGGAGAAATTCTCATCTCAAGGTAAAATAATTTTCTGATGTAGGATTTTAGTATGTGGTACACATTTTGTATTTGGGGCTTCCCTGATGGCTCACATGGTAGAATCTGCCTGCAGTGCAGGAGACCTAGGTTCGATCCCTGGGTCAGGAAGATCCCCTGCAGAAGGGAATGGCAACCTACTCCAGTATTCCTGTCTGGAGAATTCCATGGACAGAGGAACCTGGTAGGCTACAGTCTATGGAGTCACAGAGTCAGACACGAGTGAGCAACTAACACTTTTGTATTTTGGGACTCAGTATTAATATCATTATCTTACTCTTTTTTGGTACATAGTGTAGAGGCATACCTCAGAGATATTGCAGGTTCCATTCCAGACTACCAAATGTTGCAATACAAAGAGTCACATGATGTTTTCTTTAATTTTCCAGTGTATTTAAAAGTTATATTTATACCATATTGTACTGTATTAAGTGTGCAACAGCATTATGTCTAAAAAAAGTACATACCTTAATTAAATATACTTAATTGCTAACAATGCTAGCCATCATCTGAGCCTTGAGTTGTAGTCTTTTTGCAGTAGTAACATCAAAAATCACTGATCACAGATAACGAGAGCAAAAAGTTCGAAATATTCGAGAATTACCAAAGTGTGACACAGACACATGACGTGAGCAGTTATCATTGGAAAAATGGTGCCAGTAGGCTTGCTTCACACAGGGTTGCCACAAACCTGCAATTCATAAAAGACGCACCATCTATGAACTATAACAAAGCAAAACAAAGTGCAGTGAAAGGAGGTATGCCTTATAGCGCGGAATATTTTGGTATACAATTTAGCAAGAGTCAACAGTCCTCTAATACAAGCAGATCACTAAAGTTTTAATTTTCTTCATTTGTAGCGTGGGTTTAGTTTATATCAAAGGCCAATTAGTCGTCTACTTTTGAGAAGACATTTTGTTTTCCTAATGGAAATATGATTCAAATTCTGAAAGATAAGGTAGAGAACTGATTCTGGAATATACCTCTTTAATGAAGCGAGGAGTCCCAACGGTATGTCTGCATTTTTCTACTCAAATATTCACAATGGAATCCAAGTTTTTCAATAGGTCTGCATGTATCCTTTGCATAAGTCTTTTTCTAAAACTCTACAAAGCTGTCAACCCCACATTACAATGCTACTATATATAACAACTTTACATAAGAGAACAGGGGTCGGCCATTTTTAGAAAATGCAGGTGCCCTGTAAGCCCCTATCTGAAAGAAAGACCTTAGCTCAATTTCCTTTGAAGAACGGGAGACTTGAAACTGAAAACTTTATTAATGCCATTGTCTCCTTGTATCAGCAGGTTCCAGAGAGATTCCTGGAAGTTGCGCAGATCACATTACGGGAGTTTTTCAATGCCATTATCGCAGGCAAAGATGTTGATCCTTCCTGGAAGAAGGCCATATACAAGGTCATCTGCAAGCTGGATAGTGAAGTCCCTGAGATTTTCAAATCCCCAAACTGCCTACAAGAGCTGCTTCATGAGTAGAAATTTCAACAACTCTTTTCGAATGTATGAATAGTAGCAGTCCCCTTTGGATGTCCACGTTATCCGTGTCTAGATTTTGATTTCATATATGTGTGTATGGGAGGCATGGATATGTTATGAAATCAGCTGGTAATTCCTCCTCCATCATCTTTCTCTCATCTTCTTCTGTTTTCAATTGCAACGGGGATGGTTCTTTTCCTGCCGCCTTTAGTTTACTTTTGCCCAAGGCCCTTAACATTTGGAGACTTAAAATAGGCTTAATTATCAGGGAAAAAAAGAATGTTGACGTGTGTAAAGTCTATATTAGCAAGGACGGGCATTTGTTTAAAATGCGTCTGCTGGATTCATGGTTTGTTGCAAATGGCGGTTGGCGGAGGGAGACCCGTGACACAGCCCGACTCCGCAGTCAGTGATGTGTCTCTTGTGTTTACTGCTGAGAAGGTCAGAAAACTGGATGAAACCACTTGATAAACTTAAATATTTTGCTTGGTTTGAACTCAGTAAGTAGCTTTTTATCACACGTTTGAAAATAATGCCGGTGGCAGATCAACAGCTCACTTTTCAAAAGTACCCCAAAAGGCCACATTTTAAAAAGAAAACATAATCACTAACTGTCAAGTCTTTCCTCAGAGAAATGGCAAACACCCCAAACTAGTTTCTTTTGGAGGCAGAGCAATTTTATACAAAACTGACTAGTCAAGGTGAGACTGGAGATTCATGTGGTTTCTAGTCACCTCTCGGAATTTTGCAATAGGTTCTTCTTGGTAGTAAGTGAGTACCTATCGTTCTTCATACAGGAAAACCCCTATAATGTATTATTATTTTCTGTGTATCTTGCTTAAGATATAAAAAGGCACATACGTTTCCAATTTATTCTTTGCAAAACTTTGTTTATATGCTTTAGAAGAATTATCATGTCTGTTTAATATTTAACAATTTTTTTTTTCAAAAAACACTATTTTCTGAATTCCTTTCTATGGTAAGGAATAAAGGACATCCTAACTTGACCATAAAATTCCTGCCTATACTAGAAGTTTGTTGACAGCTGCTAGCTGACTGGATCTTCCCCTCCTGAGAGGAGTACATTTGAGAATGACCTATTTTCCTATACATTTCCACACTACCTACCCTGATGGATATTCAAAGTGGTGACAGTCTAATTTAAAGTGTTTTCATTTTAGGTACAGTGTTTTAAAGCAATTGATAAAGTCTCTTCTCACTCAGAAGCTAGTAATTGACCAAAACATGAGAAGAGTGTATAGAATAGGAGAGTTTGGGAGTTAACCCAAAAGACACAATTTCAGCACACAAGAGAAAGCTAGCTGCTATTTCATGCTTTCTTCAATGGTTCTCCTCTTTTTTTCTTTCTCTTTTCTTTTTCCAGTTTTTCAAAGGTGTATAACGTTTCCATACTTGCTTTTAAAAAGCCGTATGGCATTCACACTTGTTTCTTGGATGGGTTTTGTGTGCAGAGGCAGTAAGAATTCCTTTTTTATTCTAATAGTGTTTTCCAGAACCCTCCCTCCCTTCAGCAATTTGATCTACATCTTCTAAAATGACACAGTAAAAAGAAAAAAAAAAAAGAAAATCCTGGTATGTAGATTATGTACAACATAAATACCATTTTTCCTTGATTTTTATAAAAATGACATTTGACTTTGGAGACTGTCGGTTGACCCATGAGACTAGCTGACCCAATCGCTGTAATTTAACATCATTTATAAATTCTGCTGATGGACAGGAATGTATGAAGGCAATTATTGTCAGCACAAAGCTTTAAAACCTGCTGACTTTAAATTAAACGGCGTGGTCCTGTGATGCCTGCGTCATTCAGGAGACACAGCCTCTCACGGTGTGGATGGAGTGCAGCAGCCTGGGCCTGGGACGCCCCAGCCTCCCTGCACAACCGAACCCATCCCCCAGCTCGCAGGCTCCTACACAGCGCACACAGGCCCATCTGAGCCAATGTGTTCTTGTTCTGGCTTGTTTAGGGGAAAAAAAAAATGTTCAGATAATCATCACATTGGAATATAATGCAAACCCCAAAAAAAAAAAAAATCCAATCAGCACAAAGTAGAGAAGCAATCTCAACTTGTGGTCACACTCTTTCGCCTTGCTTCACGCCCAAGAGTATGACATTCGTTGTTCACATCAGTATACAACTGGCTCTTTTTGCTGTTCCATGGAATTCACATCACCATTGTGTTGCCATTTGCAAGGCAAAAGGCAAAAGCGTAATATATTCACCTATCAAGACAGATTGCTAGTATCTTCCTGATCTGGGGCAAATTTAGTATTGATTCCAGACATATTTAGATTTTTAGTATTATTCTCCCCTGCCTTTCTAATTTAAGTAGACAAATTAAGCAAAAGTGTGTATTCACAACCAAATGTTGATGTGCTTATCCACAGTAATATCCTCTCAATGTTCACTGAGGCATAGAAATTGTTTCAGAGTAGAAATTGCAGTGTGAGTAGAAACTCACCTCATTGTCCTGGAAACAGAACTTGATCATTTTGCTTTTAGGTGATTCCTTTTCTTTCACCACCATAAAATCTTGTGCCTCCCAGTGCATTGGAAAATGACAAAAGCCTGTCTCTCAAAACGCCTATTTAACAGGTTTTTTAAAATCACCATCTTTCCAATCTTCGTTCAACTCTCACCATGTAAAAATTGGCGACTTGGGAGAAAGTTCACTTTCTCTGGTGGGAGGGTGAAGGACTAGGGACAGTTTACAAAGGGAAACAAAGTCTAAAGTCCATGTTGAAATACCACATTTCCACTTATTTTCTGCTAACCCCAAATTATTTTTGCATCTACACTTGAGGTTATAGTCTGTGCCTAGACCTAAATGCACCAGCGGGGGGATTTTTAAAAATCCTTCAAAATCCCACTTTTTTCCCACAAGTACAATTGTTCTTGTGCCTTCTGTGGCTTTCGATTTCATCTTTTTGACTTTATTTCCAATTACTACAGCTGCAATAAACACTAGATTTTTTTTCTGGCTGTTTGACATAACGTTGATAGCTATGCATATTTTGTGTCTTTTTAAAAACAAAGCGGGAGAATACGTTTTTGAGAAGAGAATTTTTAGAACAGTTTGATACCGCAAATTATTTTTTCCTCAATTGTTTGAGCAGCATTCGAGTTTTGAAAATTCTTGTAGAAGCCAATTTTTTGTAACTGTGGTGCAAATCTTGTGTTTTCTTAGCCTAACGAAAAGTAGTATAGAAGCAATATTTCATACCATGTGCTATATATGTGTGTGCAGATGTGTGAACATAAACACATACACACATATACACACATGTAAAAATAGACATATATATATGCGTGTGAAGTGGAAAGCTTACCTTTTCCTACCTAGATTTAAGGACCTATTTTAGGCTTGTTATGTTTTGTCAAAAGAATGTTCTATTTGCAACAACAAAACATTTAATTCTTACTGTATCTCTGGCTGTTTAATGAGGACATTTCACTTTAACTGGTAAAACAACGTGGAAGATGGTAGAATGTAGTCATTATTTAAGGAAATGTTCACCCACATATTCCCAAAGTTTGCTTTGTGCCTCCAAGTATTATTCCATTAAAGTGTTTTATGTTTGCCGACTCTTTGTTGCTGTGCTAGGGATGTGGGTGAATATCATTTTTAAAAATGTTAAAAACGACAAAAAAAAAAAAAAAGCAAAACAAAAACACTAAAGCAAGAGGGGAACTTTTATAAAGCAATGTAAATATTTAACCTCATGGCTATTGTTACGTAAGACATGAGATTTTAATAAATAACTACATTCTCACAACATCTGTTGAATTTATTAGGAACACTTCGGTGACTGTATAGACAGTTGAAAGCATTCTTGAAAATCCTGCTCTCTACTTTTAAAAGATAAGAGTCTCTTTCATCAGATGTCAAGGGCAAGGGTAATGCAGTTTCTGTAAATTTATGAAATTTTTTTTCTGTGTACATGAAGACACTTAGTATGTAATCCCCCCTCCCCCCCACACACACATACATGCATACACATACAGGTTAATATTAAGTCGTAAAGCTAAAGAGTTGGGGGCTTTCAAATCAGGATGTTCCCCAGAAGCAATCATAAATTCATCAAAGAAAAAGTGGTTTACAGAATCCCCCGAGAGAAGCCGTGTGCGTGTGAGGACAGAGCAGAATCTCTTTGCCATGTATATTATAGACTCTTTATTGGTGTGAATAGTACAAATGTTTCGTTCTGGTACAGACTCCGTGTTTGCAAATTACAAGAAGCATTGTTTTCAAAAAGCTCCCCTTAAAAGAACGTAACTGGTTTCTATGAGTAAGCAGTTACTGTATTGCACTTACATGTGATGTTGAAGGAAATGCAGTTTTGTTTTCTGTAGATCTGTTGGTTGTAAACCACCTATAAGACTAAAGCTAAAATGCTCATTTTCAGAGCTGGGATCAAAACTGGTATTTAACCTTTGCATCTTCTTATAAGTATCCTTCTAGAAACATAACAGAATCTGGGAGCAACTGGACTTTGAGTCTTTTCAACTGAGCCCTCTCTCAAAACTGACACCCCCGAAAATGCACAAACATGAGCATGAGCAGAAAGGGCAAACAGAGTGGCCCTTTTTTGTGAAAATGGATCCATTCTTTGTTTTTTAAAATATTTGAATCCTCTCCGTAGGGGGGAAAAGCATTTTAAAATTGTATATTACCACTTCAAAATTAAAATTCAAAAAGCAAATGTATTTGGGGTTGGTCTCAGCAATACCCAGAAGAATCAAAGGTCCTGGCTTCCCCCAATATTGTCCCAGCCATTTCTCATATGTATATAGTATAAACCGTGACAAAACACTGCCTTTATATTATTTAGCAATATGTTGTAAATAGCATTATTAAGCTCTTTTTTTTTTTGTAATAAAGACCCTTTGATTTGAATATAGTACAATAACTGAACTGATAAAGTCAATTTTTGATTTTTTTTTTTTTAGCTAGAGGCAATTTCAATTGTGGATTTTTGTTGTTGTCTATTGTTCTGAAGACTTTGCATAATTTATTGGTTTAATTTATCCTAATTTATTTGATGAAGGTGTACAATTTTGTATTACCAAGGATGTACTGTAATATTAATTGATATGATAAAAAAAACAATGAGACTCCCTGTCCATATTAAAAAGTAAATAAAAAGGTGCAGTAGACAATTGATTTTAAAGTAAAAGTAAAAAAAAAATTAGTTTGGCAGCTACTAAATTTTAAAACAGGAAAAATGATTTGTTGGGGGGAGGGTGGGAAGGGGGTTTTACTTTGTGTGTTTAAGCTTTTGTATACTCTGCAAACTTTTACCTTTTGCTTTGTACCACTTAAAGGATACAGTAGTCCAATTGCCTTGTGTGCCTTCCATCTTCTCTTAAACTGAATGTATGTGCAGTATATATGCAAGCTTGTGCAAAATAAAATATACATTACAAGCTCAGTGCCATTTGATTTCTTTTAAACATTCAAACACATCACATGTGACATTTAGTTTTTGGACCTGTGTCCAATTGTAGGACAGCAGGCTGGTTGTGACTGTAATATCAATTCTGGAGTTTTCCTCCTCCTGCCAGTTTGGCAATTTATTTTTTTGTTTGTTATTTTTGGTCATGTACTTGCAAGATATTAGTTCCCTGACCAGGGATTGAACCTGTGCCCTCGGTACCCAAAGTGAGAAGTCCTAACTACTAAACTGCCAGGGAATTCCCTGGAGTTTTCCTTTTATTACAATTCTTAAGCATACAAACCTAGGATCGTTACACACAACTCATAGAAATGGTCTTTTTTTACTTCAGACATTTGTAGTAAATGGCTAGATTTCTGTCTGAAACCTCTTCTCACAGATTTAAATTTAACCCTCAGAATTTATAAACAATGAAGGTTTTGGATCCAAACAATATTGTGAGCTAATAAATGCAGTTCAGTTGTTAATGTCTCATGATTTGAAGAACAAAGAAAGATGTTCCCCAAATCACAAAATGGCAAATATGTTATCTGAAATATGGGGAGTGAGAGCTTGTATTGTTTCTACTCTGATTGAACTCAGAACTACATCCTAATGTAAATTTAAAACCTTTCTGAAATGTTCCTTTGGACAGGAATGGCAGCATGATTCATACTAAGAACATTGGTTGTATGGCTTTGGAAAACTTTCTTTCTCTCTTTTGCTTTAGTTTAAAATCATGTCTCCTTTATCTTCAAATCAAAAACCTGAGGAATCATCAGAACTCATTTGGCCACTTGACAGTGACCCTATTAAATGTCACTCGCAGCGGCATCTCCCTTTCTGCCCGCCGTATTACTGTACACTGAGTCTTATCCATCTCTAAGATGTCTCCTTTTGCTCTTCCCCTCAGTGACAAAAACTTTATATTTTGACTCTCTTGTCATGAGAAGTGCTTAGAATCAGTGCCAACTGAAAAGCTATTAAATGGTAATGGTATTTTCCATTTTCAGCTCTTTTTTCTATCAATGGCACAAATTTAAATTCCAGCCTTCCTAATTAAATTGTGCGAAAGAGCATGCTCTGTGCCAAAATATTTATTCCCTGATTGGAGAAAGAAAGGCACGCTTCCCTTCACTCCCCGCTCCCCGCACCCCACCTCTCACCCTCAGCTCCCTTCTAACTGCTCTTGAAAGGGAGAAGGCATTTGCGGTAATATAATGAAATGACTTCCGTCTCTGGTCCTTACTTAACACCAATCTTCTTTAAATCAGATTGGATAATCCAGGTAGTGACTAAATCACTAAGAAGTTACAGTAGGTGATAATGTTTTCTGATAGGAGGTTCATGTAAACTGTAGCTTCAACTTATTGCTTTTGTGACGCCATCCGATGGCGCTGACCCAGAATAATATGCATTGATACCACTATTCTTAACTTTGATCTGAACCCTGTTCACAGAACTTTTTCCATATGTCTGTCTCAATGCCTGCCAGTACCCTTGGTATACTTAGAGGTTTAGGTTTCACCAAGTAATAGTAAATAAAAGGTGGATTTTATTCATTGGTATCTCCATTCATTATCATAAATGATAAGTTTTTCTTAAAGACTGACAGCAAAAAATCCTCACATTTTTACAATTTATTCACACATGCTAAAGTGAGAGACAGATGTCTCTGAATACAAGGTCATAGGAAAACATCAAATATTTGCTGTGTGTTGCCAAGCTCTGAGATCTACGAACGCTCCTGAAGGCATAAAATACAAGAGAAGGATATATAAAGGAAAACAGCTGGTATGATATCCATACAAAGTTGTGAAAGATTACTAAAAAAAGTAAATGGTGCCACACACTCACTGCCCTCCACAAGCAATAACCCTTTGGAGGGAGGGTCAAGTCTCTAGGGTAAAAATGCCTAAAGGGTAACCTTTTTCTTTGGTGTCTAGAAGGCTAAAGGATTCTTAGAGTCCATGTAGCTACCATGTTGACTTTCTCCAAAGGATTTCTACATACCAAAAAAAACAGTTTGCTAAAATGTTTTGCTTGTTGTCAACAACATGACAACAATATGACAACATGGCAACAATAGTCATGCTGTTGTTGGTCAGTTGCTCAGTCATGTCTGACTCTTTGCAACTCCATGGACTGCGGCACACCAGGCTTCCCTGTCCTTCAAGAAAGGGAATTTAGGGGGCTTCCCTTGTGGCCCAATGGTTAAGTATCCACCTTGTAACGTACGGGACACTGGTTGGATCCCTGGTCCATGAAGATCCCACATGTTGCGGAGCAGCTAAGCCTGTTGTCCACAACTATTGAGCTTGTGCTCTAGAGCCCAGGAGCCACAACCACTGAAGCCCACATGCCTAGAGCCTGTGCTCCGCAACAAGGGAACTGACCGCAATGAGAAGTCGGTGCACCAAAATGAAGAGTAGCCCCTGCTCACCACAACTAGAGAAAGCCTGGACACAGCAACAGCGACCACCACTGCCAAAAAATAAACTTTACAAGATTATTTTATAAAAAAGAAAAGGAAATTAAGTTACAGGGCAAGGCAAGAGCAAAATTCTGAAGTTGGTCAAGGGCGGCTGGATCTTTTTCCCTCTGTTCATGATCACTTGCCCTTCAGTAAGTGTCTCAGCACTTGTCAAGTATGTGATGCTCTCGCATGGCCCCAGCCCTTCCTCTGTTAAGGGGACGGAGGCATCTACTACAGGTAACATGAAGAAATCACCAACTTGGTGTGTTTCTCTTCCAGTGGTGTAGGTATTAAAAGATACATGGTGCACAGGAATACACTTTACATTTTCATTTTGGGGCCGAGAACACCCCGGCGATTAAGGGTTGGAGGTCTTCCCCACCAAACACAAGGCCACATCTTTGAACAATGTCACTCATGGCTACACCTTGCCTGAATGCAATATCATCTGTCAGGGCATCCTGCTTCTCTTTCCAGGACTTATGGTCATTGAGTCCTTTGACCACTTTCCTGCCTGTGGTCACTGAGCCCTTTCAAGTGTCTCCAAAATCATTCAGAAGGAAGGACCCTTCTCCACTGGACATTGGTTTATTTTTCTGGTTAGAGAGGAAATTAACTAGTGCTAAAGAGATTTTAAAGAGAATCTAACTCAGTGACTTTTATTCCCAAGATCTCTAGGGTAATGTGGTACTACCTCAGGGGCCACCAAATCGAGATCTCTTTTAACCAAAGAATTTTTATCTTTATACTGGGGTGCAATAAACTGTTCACTTTTTTAAAAGGTGTTCTCTGTTTCAAGCAACAAAGATCTCATCAGATATGATAGGATAAGTCTCTAAGTATGAACATGAGTATTAAATTCAATAAGTTCTGTCAAACTTTCTTTAAAAAAAAAAGAAGAGTTCCATGAACTTGTGGTTGCTGGAGGAAGGTGAGTGAGGGATAGATCGGGAGTTTGGGATTGACATGTACACACTGCTATATTTAAAATAGATAACCAACAAGGATCTACTGTATGGCACAGTGAATGTAGCTCAATATTCTGTATTGAAATGGAAAAAGAATTTGAAATAGAATAGATACATGAATATGTATAACCAAACCACTTTGCTATACACAGGAAACTAACACAACACTGCTAATGAACTACAATATAAAGATTTTTAAAATATGTGTTTATTGATAAAGTCAATGAAAAAACAAAAATAATCATAAAGGTGTAATCAAACTAATTGTCCTCTTTTAGATAAATTGATTTAAAAATGTGGTATCTACATACAATGGAATATTACTCAGCCTTAAAAAGGAAGACAACTCTGATACAAGCTGTAACATGGAAACATCTTGAAGACATCATGCTAAGTACAATAAGCCAGTTACAAAAACACATAGGCTGTGTGATTCTACTTGTATGAGGTTCTACAAGTAATCAAATTCAAAGGGAAAGTAGGATGGTGCTTGCCATAGAGCTATTGTTTAATGGGGATCAGGTTTCAGATGGGGAAGACGAAAGAGCTCCAGAAGTGGATGGAGACGATAGTTGCAGAACCGTGTAACTTGTCTGTTTGGTGCTGTTTGTTCTGTTTTTTGCAGAACCAAAATCAGTTGTCACTGATTTTACACTTAAGAATGGCTAAAAAGGTAAATTATATTTTATGCATATTTTACAATATAATAGTAAACATCTTTTTAAAAAGGTTAAAAAAAATAAAGGAGTTCTCTGCTAAACAACAACATAATACTCATCAAGTAAAGTAAGAGATCTTTAAGGATGAATGATTAGGTGAACATTAAAAAATAGTAGCTTTATGTGAGTTTTAGCAAACCTTCAAAAATAGAGATTATTTTTATACCAAAGAAACAGCACAGAGCCTGCCGGGCACATGCATTTAGTTCCCTTTCTTCTCTGCTAGCCAGTGGCTTTTGTCATCCTGCCATACTGTTTTAAATTGTGATCTGAGAACTATACCCTGACCCATGGCAGCTTCCCAGGACATTCAAATTTTGAAGAACACAGAAGTTCTCCAGGAACTAAAGGTTTCTTCCCATGCCTACTATTTCCTGGGGCCCTTGCCCTCAGCCTCAGGCCTCTAGCCACTGTGGCCCCACCTCCAGCCAGCCATGCTTGGGTACGCCCCAGAATAGGAGTGGAGCAGCTTAGCAAGATTAAGGTGCCATAACAGGCTGAAACAATCACTTAGGCTCTCTCTACCCTGGCAAAGGGGAGGGTATTATTTGCAAAGCCCCCTGCTGAGTGGCCCAGGTGCTAGCTAGACGGGCTCAGGAGATAGTTTGGCAGCCACCCTGGAAAAAATGCTTGTGTCTCTGCAAATAAATCTGCCGGTGGAGAAAGCGCTGGGTTTTCCCCAGTGCTTGTGCAAATAGTACTCTGTGCTTTGCCGGTATTGGACATTCCTTGGTGTGAGTAGCTCTAGACCACGAAAATGGGAGGCATGGATTTCTTGTCATTGTCGTTACCCTTGACCTGTTGGGAAATAATTTCAAAAATCAATGGTCCAATTTCCAATTATTCACAACATGAAAGCTCTTGGTAACCAGAAGAAACGTTTTCTTTAAATACCTGTTCAGCACTCAGCAACTGAAAGTGAGCAGGAGAGTCTTGAAGTCTGACACAGAGGAAGGTAAATGAGCATGCACTCAAGCATGGTATGGACACGTGCATCTGAGTACAGGTATTCTAGAAAAAACACCTGTGCATCCTAGAAAAAAACTGTGAATAATATATCTGTTATCAACTGAATATTATTTATCTCTTTTCTCCACTCGATATCCAAGAATTTGTAGAATCGACATTATGATTACATATATGAGAAATCTTCATGAAGTGGATGCATTTTTAAACAAAAAGAAAGTATCAAAGTTTATACTAGAAGTAGGAAAAAATCTAATAGAACTGAGATCCTAAAAGAAATGGAAACACCTGCTCAAAAAACAAAATAAAAACAAATGCAATCTCCTCTCCTCCAAAGGCTCCCAGCATTGTAGGTTTATGGGTGAATTCTATCAAATATCTAAAATATTAGATTAACAGTTCAGATACCTATATATACACATATACATCCCAATTTTTTTATGAATTCCACACATTTATTAATACAAATGCAAAAACCCTAAGTAAAAATATAAACAATTCTAATCCACCGATATAGAAAAAAATACTATACTATAAACAAGTGGGGCTTGTAACAAACTGAGATGAAGTAAGACCCAGACTTACTGATTTTCTGGGTGAAAAGCAGAAAAAAGTTTACTGATGTGTTGATTTGTTTTTTCTACCTTCTAGTGACAATGAAAACAAATATATCTTATTGGGGTGTGAGCTAAGTTTTTCTTTTACTAGGGCCAAATAGCCTTTGCTCTTTCAGCAATTTTTGCTTACCAGGTTGCCTAATTCAGAGACCATGTCTCATTTTAATATGCCTTTTTGGAATTCCAAGTCTTTAGAAAAAGTCAAATTTATCTAGTAGAGCTTTAAAAATTTCCCTCAATAATTTTTTAAAAAGAACTTAAAATGGAAAAGAAATCCAAAAAAGTAATGCTAATTAAAGATAGGCTCTTTCTTCCACCTAAAAGGAATCATGACTTTTTCATTTTCTAGAAAATTGACTTAAAATTAGAGCTTGTTTGTTTATACTGTAAGAGGAAAGGATAAGATACCAGGCTCTAAGGAAGTATTGACTTGGCCAGCACTGACCCAAGGCCATCTGGTGAAGCTCATGAGAATTGCCATTGCTTAGAACTTGGAGAGAGATTTGGCAATATCCTTACTTTTTTAAAATGTGTATGCTTTTGCCTCATCAATTCCACATCTAGCAATCAACCTTATGGAAATAATTGAACATATAAGCAGACAGGGATCACAAAGGCACATATTCAGTGAAGTTAAAATGTGTGATTTTTTTTTCTCTCTATTGTAGTATGAGTCATTCAGTTGTGTCCAACTCTTTGGGACCCGATGGACTGTAGCCCACCAGGTTCCTCTGTCCGTTAAATTCTCCGGCAAGAATACTGGAATGGGTAGCCATTCTCTTCTCCAGGGGATCTTCCCAACCCAGGAATCAAACCCAGGTCTCCATTAAAGACAGATTGCTCATTGAAGGCAGATTCCATCTGAGCCACCAGGGAAGCCCTGGGTGTTTTTTTGTTTTTCCTATGACTCAACTTAATCTCTTCCTCAAGCTCCTTTTTTTTTTTTCCTAATGGTAGAAAATAACCTAATCACTTTCAGATGTACTCAACCTTTTCGGATGAAGTTTCATCCGTTTCTGCTCCTTTCCTCATAGGGTGGCATCTAAGCTCTTGGGTGTTAACAAGGAGTCTTCTGGCTCTTGGTTGATGTCTAATAGTGCCAGGTCCTCTGACGCTCGAGCAAGGAGTCCTGCGAATCGGATGGCAAGGTGCCATCAGGGCATCATGCTTTGTTTGCTAACATGGCCATTCCTGCATTAGGCTTCTATCCTCCAGCGTTCATACCAGTTTACACTAAGGTATCCTCAGGCCTTCACTGGCTCACTTTCCTCCCCATGCATTTTCTCCAGTGGTCTGGACACAGGAATGTTGGAGTCTCTCCTCGAGCCAGTCGGAGGTCTATGCTCTCTGTCCCTGGAGCTCAAGAAGTCTGAACCCTCCAGCAGTCATGCCATGTTGGCCCAGGAATTTCTGCATGGCTACTGTACTCTAGATGCAAGGCTACTATATTCTAGGTGCCAGACAGCGCACAGATACAAATCCTCTCTTCTACACTCCAAACGTATTTGACTGTTCTGTCACCTCCACCCAAATCACAAGCTCAGCCCAAGATAGAAAGTGCAGGGCCCCATTGTAGGGAAGGTCTGATTTAGTCCTTCTTCTCTAGCAATTTTGTCCTCTGGACCAGGAAAATGTCTTCCAACAGGGACGGTGGGCCCAGCTGGCTCCTCATCTGTGATTAGTCTGTTCTTTGTTGAGGATGAGGCTTTACGCCTTGATTCCTTTGGCTAACTTTTGAGACTGAAAACTCTTTTCTATCACAAAAAGTCAGGATCTGGAAAATTAAAAGCCTTAACTTTTAAGACTATCATCTCAATGCTGAGTTTTAAGAACCTATTTTAAAATTCTAAAACCTTGATTCTTTGTTCTCTGTGTTTGCCCCATGAATCCCTTCTAGAAGCAGTGCTCGTGGGTGACTGAATAAGGGCGACTCACAGATACTTATGTGCAGCTGGGAAAACTTCAGTTAATATGTCTAAATTTTATGTGACATGTTCAGGAATATGCACTGCACATTCGTATGTCATAATAGAAAAAGGTAGACAAATTAAATATTGATCATAAGGTGAACCGTTAAAATAAATTGTTACTTTATGTCTCTGTCAGTGTAACTTAACTTGAGTTGAACTGACCCCAGGAATAACTATTTCCCTAATATGTTACCTAATGTGCTCTAGCTCCTTGGAAGAAAAGCTATGACCAATCTAGACAGCATATTAAAAAGTAAAGACATTACTTTGCCAACAAAGGTACATATAGTCAAGGCTATGGTTTTTCTGTAGTCATGTATGGATGTGAAATTTGGGGCCATAAAGAAAGCTGAGTGCTAAAGAATTGATGCTTTTGAACTGTGGTGTTGGAGAAGACTCTTGAGAATTCCCTGGACTGCAAGGAGATCAAACCCATCAATCCCAAAGGAAATCAGTCCTGAATATTCATTGGAAGGACTGATGCTGAAGCTGAAACTCCAATACTTGGCCACCTGATGCGAAGAACTGACTCATTTGAGAAGACCCTGATGCTGGGAAAGGTTGAAGGCAGGAGGAGAAGGGCATGGCAGAGGATGAGGTGATTGGATGGCATCACCGATTCAATGGACATGAGTTTGAGCAAGCTCCGAGAGTTGGTGATAGACAGGGAAGCCTTTCATGCTGCAGTCCATGGGGTCACAAAGAGTTAGACATGACTGAGAAATTGAACTGAACTGAATACATCACCGCAATTGTACAAAAACTATTCTGTGTTTTCCCAAAGTTTTGTTTGTGCTTTCAGTTGTAAGATTGATTTCATGTCTATAGAATATTACACAGCCACTAAAAGTTTAAGGATGAGGAATAGCTTTGTAGTGAATGGAAAGTTATCCACACTATGTTACTGGGGTTCATAAATAAATATAGGAAGATGACATGTAACATAACTCCATTTTGGTTTATTTTTTCAGTTGATGTATCTTTATCTACGAAGTTCATATGGGCACATGCTCACACATGTGTGCACACACACACGTGCACACACCACCATAGTAAATGTTACTCTCCAGGATTAGAAATGGGCAAACAAGCCTTAAAGTGAGGGCTTAATTGTCATATTTACTTCATACACTTCTGTAGTGTTGGAGTTTTTTTCAGTGAGCAAATACAACTTCCGTTTGTAAGATTCATATGTTCCAAGACAAAAGCACAGAGGGAATGCGAGAGCTTCACTTCAGAGGGGAACAGAGGTCCTGCCCTGGATCAGTGCACGCTGCCTCCCCCTCCCCCGATTCCGTCTTGTTTTGCTGTCCAGCGGGCAGCCTGCACTGCCTAGCTCGCCTCAGCTGTCTCGGACTCCTGAAGAAGGCACAGACACAGGGCCGGACAGGCCTGCGTTTGAAGTCTAAGCCATAACTTGTCAGGTTTTTAGTCTTTTTGAATCATCATTAGTTCTTTCATAAAATAACACCTACCTCTCAAATGGAGGAGTAAATGAGATGTGTTGTATGAAGTGCCTGGTATAGAAGGTGCTCCATAAACAAGAAGAGGAGGAGGAAGTCAGAATGGAAGATATATAGCTAACCTTGGGGAGTGGGAGCCATGAGTGTCCCCACAGGGTGGTTATTGATATGTTTAAATGCACCATTGGTGCCTTATTCCTTTTTCTTTTTTTCCTTCAACTTAGCAGCCCAAATCCACCCCAATTGAGTATCTGGAAAAGGAAGCAAGCAGGGTACACACATGGAGTGAGCTCTGCACCCATCCTCAAAAGGGGCCTGCTCCAGGTGGTACGTGGGTGTGGGTGCTATAGATGGGAGGGAGGCGTCAAATACACACAAAGCATATGCTGTGCTTTCCTTGGGTCAGTGTGATAATGGGTTTGCAGTTCCCTACCACGTATGAGAAGGAAGCAAGAAAGACAGGGGAACTTTATTTAGGAAGATCAGAGTTGAGGGTGAGTGATCAGAAATTAACTTATGAAATAGATGACACAGGGCTTTCCCGGTGGCTCAGTGGTTAAGACTCTATGCTTCCAGGACAAGGGTGGGGCGGTAGGGGAGGGGTGTGGGGTGCAATAGCTGATCAGGGAACTGAGATCCTACATGCCATGTGAAGAGGCCAAAAGAAAAAGAAAAACAGATGGCACTAAATCATCCTATAAGTCTGAGTAGAGGGCAAAATAGAGGAACAAAGAGGATGGTAAACAATGTACATTCAGTTGTCGAAACTTCCCCTGGATTTAGGGAGATGTGATGCTCCCACTTCCGGGAACTGGAAACTTGAGCAGAGCATATTTAGAGGCAGAGCTGGAAGGCAAAGGAAATCTAGGCCACCCCTACCCCCACCTGCCTTGACCTCTCACCCTAAAGACTCAGGAAAGGGAAAATCAATGGGCTCCCGAAGTGCAGGAGCCCAGGGTCCGGGGCTGGAATCTGACCCATGCAGAGTGTTTACTGATCTAAAGGCGGATAGGTTCAAATGAGCTCATCTTTATCTTGAGAGGAAATTATGGAGCCCAGACCCAGACAAAGCCACATTTTATTAAATGAAAATTTACCGCCACCACCCGCCACCCCTCGCCCCGCCACCTCCCACTCTACAACGCACACTGCATCTCATGACACATCTACCCTAGTAACCCCACTTCTGAAGTTCAGTTCCGAAAGATCAACGAATGGGGAATTGTGAGCTTATAGAAAACCAAAAAAGTTATTTCAGAATATTTCACTTTTACCCCTCTTGCTGATCTGTATCCTCTTCCCCCACCCCCTACAGTTCGCAAATATTGACTGAGTTCAAGGGCAGCGATAGAAGGTCTAACTTCAGAGTTAGCATGAGGTGAAATACTTAAGATGGTGCAATCCTGTCCTCATGAAGAGCATATCAGATCCCAAGGTTGGTTATGGGCAGGTCTTGTCCCCTGCCCCAGTTGATATTTGTTTTATCAAGTCAGGGACTATTTTTGTCATCATTGTTAATCTCCCTCTTGCCAGATCTGTTTTGGCCGAGGGCATGCACTTGAGGTATGTTAGAAGAATGGAGTGCAGTATTATGGGAAAGAATTATCACTAATTCTGTCTGCCTACAGCTTCCTCAGCCCTGTTCATCTGCACTGAACTCACTAAGCAAACTTGTAGATGGAAAGTCCTACAAGTCCACAACCTGGTTCCAAGGAGTAGATTTTTGAAGCTGAAAGAGCAAGAGAGCAGCATTCCCATGATACCTTTAGGTCTTCATTCGGTTGGAAAACGTCTGACTTGCCCATCAGGGGAGAGTTTGATAGAATATTTTGCCAATAAAGAAACACACTGCTAAATGGCAAGCTCCAACTCATTTAGACTCATCTCTGGCTTCAACATTACACAAATCTTAAGAATTCCTGAAGACCTGGCCTAAGTCTAACAGTTCTAACTGGAACTGAGAATGAACTAGTACTTCTGACCCATGGATTTTGGAGTTAAATAGACCCTGGCTCAAAGCTTAATTTGTCTGGGCCTCAGTTTCTTCCTATGTGAAAATAATCATAACAATGCTCTCCTTGCAAGACAGCCATGAGGATTAAGTGTGGTATTGTATCTGAAAGCATTTAACACAGTGCCTGTTGCTTAAAATGGGATTAATACATTTTAGTCTCCTTCCTTCCGCTCGGCAACTCCAGCTGCTGGTGTATCCCCTTTCTCTGCTGCATACATTTGACATAATGGAATCAAGCCAATGACACTTGAAGGGATACCATCCCCGTCAGAATGAATAGAGAGAAGAAAAGGTTAAACAATGTTCCGAACAGCGATATTCACTTCTAAATGATCTGAGTATAAACTGAGTGAGCTCCACTGACATTTGAAAGAATGCAAACATATAAGTAAATCTGCAGTTGTGTGACTGCTTTCTAAACCTGGATACTGCCAACAAGGAATTTCCATGTGGAGACCTTTGTTTGGGGAGATCTTTAACCTACACAACATAGAAGCCATTGTATTCTTCCGTTGGTATTAATGATGTAACTTGGTTACCCAGTAAACTAACTGATAAATCTTCTGGTTAGTTTGCTCTGAGGAGGGGTGATATTCTTTCAGACTCATATAGCCTCAGCTGCTATGTTCTACCTAGAGTTCCAACACTATCTCTTGTTTGAAAATATCGCATCTAAAAATTGTAGTAGATTATGTAACCCTTAGCCACTTCCTCTCTTAGCATTCTGGGAATGGCTGGAATCCACCAAACTGTATCTCCCTGGTGGGTATCCTGAGTTCTCCCAGGTGTCTCAGAATAAACTTGCTTCCTAACCTTTAGATAAATCGCTATATGCAGAATAGATGGTCAAATGTGTATTTTGTATACACCAGTCTTCAACAGTTCAGATAGCAATAATGACTTCCATATGCAATACAGTCAATTTTCCAATGTACATGATCTGGGCAGAGGGAAGACTGATAACAACAACTGAGCATTGAAAGCATAATTATGTTTGATTTTGGAGTGAAAACCCATCAGCTTTGAGAGGAAGTCACACAGTAACCCCTGTATCTGACCTCTGTTTCTCCACTCTTGGTAATTCCCAGTATCACCAGAGCTGGATTTGAGAAAGGAATGGGAAGTGACTACAGAGGACACTCAGTAAATATGTGGCCAATTAACACATATTTCAATTATTTTTCTATTTGTAAACAATAAACAACTAGAACAAAAAATGGAAATAAAGTAACACTAAACTTATAAAATATTAGGGATAAGGCTAAAAATGGTACTATAAAGACATAATAAAGAAAGTTAGTCGCAGAGTCATGTCTGATTCTTTGCGATCCCATGGACTGCTCCAGGTTCCTCTGTCCATGGACTCTCCAGGCAAAAGTACTGGAGTCTGTTGCAGCCTCCCCTCCCCCACCCCATTTCCTTCTCCAGGTGATCTTCCCAACCCAGGAATCGAACCCAGGTCTCTTGCATTGCAGGCAGATTCTTTACCAACAGAGCTACTAGGGAAGGCATCATAAAAGCTTAAAGAAGATTTAAAGAAGACCTTAAAAAATTGAGTTAGACAATAATGATAAAAATAATAATGATAATAATGTAACTAACATTTATTAACTTCTTATAATGTGAGATGAATTATCTAAATGGTTTCTTCAATGTCAGAAATTTTAAGAGGTGTTTGCACTATTATCCTTATTTATAAAAAAAGAAAACTGGGGGAACATAAAGATAAGATAACATTTTGAACAGAAAGATCCAAATTCTTATTTTTTATTTTTTCTAATTTGCTCAACAACTTTGTAAATTAATGCAGTCAATTTACTCTATAAACTAATGCCATCTCAATCAAATTTAGATGATTGTTAATGGAACTTATTAAACAATTCTAAAGTTCACCTGAAAAAGGAAATGCTAGTAAAAACGAAAGCTGAGAAAGTATTCAAAAACAAAGAAATATCAATTTTAAAAACTATTAAAATTATATTAAGGTGTAGTACAGTTGTTAGATGCACTCAAGGACTTACCACAGAGACAAGGACATAGAGGACACTCAATAAATAATTTGAAAATTAAAGTATATTTCTATTTATTGTTTCTGCAGCTTGCACCAATAAACACAGATACAAAATTCAAAGTTTACAGTAATTAAATACTATGCTATTAACACAAGGATTGAAAAAAATAGTTCAAGAAAGCAAATTAGAAAATCCAGGAACAGACATATAAGAGCATAGGAATTTGGTCTATAATAAAGATCAATTTCAAATCAAGAGGAAATGATAAATGACTCAACAAATAGCATTGGGAAAATTTGCTAATGAAATGGAAAAATCGGTTAGAGTCCCATCTTATAACACAGGCAAAAATAAAATACTGATAGATAAAAGTTTGAAAACATATTCACCCAAATGCAATATGCACAAATACGTGTGTGCACACACACGTAACACACACATGAACATTCTGGGAAAACAATTTTACCATCTTACTGTTTGGAAGATATTTTAAGCAACGCAAAACCCAGAAGCCATAAATAAGTAAAATAAAAGATGTGGCTAGATAAAATTACATCTCATAAATGGATAAAGAATAGATAAAGAAGATGGTGTGTGTGTGTGTGTGTGTGTGTGTATTGATGCTGCTGCTAAGTCGCTTCAGTCGTGTCCGACTCTGTGCTACCCCATAGACGGCAGCCCACCAGACTCCCAAGTCCCTGGGATTCTTCGGGCAAGAACACTGGAGTGGGTTGCCATTTCCTTCTCCAATGCATGAAAATGAAAAGTGAAAGTGAAGTTGCTCAGTCGTGTCCGACTCTTCGCAACCCCATGGACTGCAGGCCCCCCAGGCTCCTCCGTCCATGGGATTTTCCAGGCAAGAGTGCTGGAATGGGGTGCCATTGCAGCCATAAAAAAAAAAATGGAATTTTGCCATTTGTAGTAACTTGGAAGGATTTGGAATGGATTATGCTAATTGAAATAAGTCAGACAGAGAAAGACAAATATTGTATACAGAATCTAAAAAACATGACAAACCAGTAAATATAACAAAAAAAAAGGTGACTCACAGATACAGAGAACTAGTGGTTACCAGAGGTGAGAGGAAGGGGTGGGACAGTAAAGGAGTAGGGGATTAAAGAGGAATTATGGGATTATATGGAATCGTGTGCAAAACTTCTGAAGTTGTAAGGCACTGTAGGACTTAAAGGCACTTTCATTAAATAAAAAAGTATAAAAATTATGTTTCAGAAATAATAACCAAAAAAGCATGGGAAAAGATAAAATACAGACATATACATATAGACTATTAGCCTTACTATATAAAAAACATCTATAAATGCATTAATAAATTGTACCACTCTTGGTAAAATGATCAAAGATCATGAATTGTCAAAATACCAGAGAAGAAATGAAAGTGGCTAATGAATATCTGAAAATATGCTAATCGGTATCAGTTCAGTGGCTCAGTCATGTCCAGCTCTTTGCAACCCCATGGACTGCAGCACAGCAAGCTTCCCTGTCCATCACCAACTCCTGGAGCTTGCTCAAACTCATGTCCATTGAGTTGGTGATGCCGTCCAACCATCTCATCCTCTGTCATCCCCTTCTCCTCCTGCCTTCAATCTTTCCCAGCATCAGGGTCTTTTCCAAGGAGTCAGCTCTCTGCATCAGGTGGCCAAAGTATTAAAGTTTGAGCTTCAGGATCAGTCCTTCCAATGAATATTCCTTCAGGACTGATTTCCTTTAGGATGGACTGGTTGGATCTCCTTGCAGTCCATAGGACTCTCAAGAGTCTTCTCCAACACCACAGTTCAAAGGCATCAATTCTTTGGTGCTCCACTTTCTTTAAAGTCCAACTCTCTCATCCATACATGACTACTGGAAAAACCATAGCTTTGACTAGATAGATCTTTGCTGGCAAAATAATGTCTCTCCTTTTCAACATGCTGTCTAGATTGGTCATAGCTTTTCTTCCAAGAAGCAAGCATCTTTTATTAATTTCATGGCTGCAGTCACCATCTGTAGTGATTTTGGAGCCCAAGAAAATAGTCTGTCACTGTTTCCATCATTTCCTCATCTATTTGCCATGAAGTGATGGGACTGGATGCCATGATCTTATGTTTTTGAATGTTGAGCTTAAAGCCAGCTTTTTTCACTCTCCTCTTTCACTTTCATCAAGAGGCTCATTAGTTCCTCTTTGCTTTCTGCCATAAGGGTGGTGTCATCTGCATATCTGAGGCTATTGATATTTCTTCTGGTAATCTTGATTTCAGCTTGTGCTTCATCCAGTCCAGCATTTCACATGATGTACTCTGCATAGACGTTAAATAGGAAAGGGGTCAATATAGAGTCTTGACGTACTCCTTTCCTGATTTGGAACCAGTCTTTTGTTCCATGTCCAGTTCTAACTGTTGTTTCTTGACCTGCATACAGATTTCTCAGGAGGCAGGTGAAGTGGTCTTGTATTCCCATCTCTTTAAGAATTTTCCACAGTTTGTTGTGATCCACACAGTCAAAGGCTTTAGTGTAGTCAAAATATGCTTAACTTCACTGGAAATCAGAGAAATACAAATGTAAAAATAGTAGCATTTTTGTCAATTAGATTAGAAAAATATTAATATCATCCAGTTTTGACAAGTACATGGGAAAATGGATACTCTCAAACATTATTGCAGGATTAAAGATAGTTCTTTTTAAGAGGACAAATTGACAGTAATTGTCAAAATTTAACATAATCTAATATTCTACATCTAACAACCAAAAATGTTCACAAAATATATTAAAGGTATAAGAATCTTCATTAAAGTATTATACTGAAATGCCCAAAATAAAACCTCTTAGTATATGAATGATCAAGCAAATTGTTTTATGTTTTTAAAAGTAAATTACTTTATATCCTTAAATGGGATACTATTTGTGCTTTTTTAAATGAGATAAATCTTTATATATTAACACTGAAAATTCTCCAAGGCAAACTACTAGCTAAAAAGTATAGGAGCAGAGTAATGTAGTACTATATTCTGTTAATTCTAAAATCATTTCATTCACATTTCAACACTTCTGACATTGCGAGGCATCATACAACCGCATGTCTAATAATTATAATAGGTAGCATTTTTTCCTTCTCAGTAAAACATAAAATGATGGCATGTCTTACAATTGATGCCTCTTAGACTTGATGAAATACAGTAAATCATATCAGATCAGATCAGATCAGTCGCTCAGTCGTGTCCGACTCTTTGCGACCCCATGGATCGCAGCACGCCAGGCCTCCCTGTCCATCACCAACTCCCGGAGTTCACTCAGACTCACGTCCATCGAGTCAGTGATGCCATCCAGCCATCTCATCCTCTGTCATCCCCTTCTCCTCCTGCCCCCAATCCCTCCCAGCATCAGAGTCTTTTCCAGTGAGTCAACTCTTCTCATGAGGTGGCCAAAGTACTGGAGTTTCAGCTTTAGCATCCTTCCTTCCAAAGAAATCCCAGGGCTGATCTCCTTCAGAATGGACTGGTTGGATCTCCTT
>NW_011494894.1:2442561-2484026 GCF_000754665.1 Bison bison bison
TCCTTCCAAAGAAATCCCAGGGCTGATCTCCTTCAGAATGGACTGGTTGGATCTCCTTGCAGTCCAAGGGACTCTCAAGAGTCTTCTCCAACACCACAGTTCAAAACCATCAATTCTTTGGTGCTCAGCTTTCTTCACAGTCCAACTCTCACATCCATACATGACCACAGGAAAAACCATAGCCTTGACTAGCCGGACCTTTGTTGGCAAAGTAACATCTCTGCTTTTGATTATGCTATCTAGGTTGGTCATAACTTTCCTTCCAAGGAGTAAGCGTCTTTTAATTTCATGGCTGCAGTCACCATCTGTAGTGATTTTGGAGCCCCCAGAAATAAAGTCTGACACTGTTTCCACTGTTTCCCCATCTATTTCCCATGAAGTGGTGGGCCCGGATGCCATGATCTTCGTTTTCTGAATGTTGAGCTTTAAGCCAACTTTTTCACTCTCCTCTTTCACTTTCATCAAGAGGCTTTTTAGTTCCTCTTCACTTTCTGCCATAAAGGTGGTATCATCTGCATATCTGAGGTTATTGATATTTCTCCCGGCAATCTTGATTCCAGCTTGTGTTTCTTCCAGTCCAGCGTTTCTCATGATGTACTCTGCATATAAGTTAAATAAACAGGGTGACAATATACGAACTCCTTGACAAACTCCTTAAATCATATAGTCCCACTTGTATTTAAAATTACATTTATCTATGTATCTAATAGAATGAGTAATTAAAAACTTCACTGATGCCTTTCTGGTGTACTGATCCTAAAGGGAAATGAAGAGGGAAGAGGAAAAGAAGGAGGAAGCGAATTTTCTTCCTTTCCCTTTAAGGGCAATCAGGTCTTTATATTCTTGAACTTGGTTCAGTTATCCCAGGGGACTTTACATGCTTTTAACCGTCAAATCTAGGGTTTGATAGCACTATCCCCACCTCCCAAAAAAAGGACGGAGGCTTTTCTGTCATAAGGGGAAGCAAGGGATGTAGACCAACTCCATGCCCTGATGACTCAGAGGAGATGTGAACTTAGGGTTGGGATGAGATGAGAAAGTCGCTTCCCTGAAGTGAAAGGATGGATAGAATTGCTACATGGCTGCCTGTGGAGGACAGAGTGCTAAGCATACAGTGCTGAAGACAGAAGCCAACATGTCTGCAACCATGCTTGTCATAGCAGCAGAGATGCCCCAGGAGACCCACCTGCCTTAGGAGCCACTGGTGTTATAAGCAAGAAGCGCTGAGTACAGAAGCAGAAGCAACTGAAGACCTAAGGTCTATCCTCAATCTTACTGGATAAGCCCTTGATCAACCTCAAGGGAGAGAGAGAGTCCCCTCAGGTAATCAAGTTTAAATGTCCAGCCAGCTCTGCTGGACGGGTGCTGGGGCAGGTTATAAAAGAAAATGTCTTATTACTGCTAGATTCTGAATGTTCTGGACCAATCTGTACCAGAGAGAGACAGATTAGATAGAAAATAGACAGATCATAGACTTTGTTGCTGTTCAGTCACTCAGTCCGACTCTTAGCAAACCCAAGCACTGCAGCACACCAGGCTTCCCTGTTCATCACCAACTCCTGGAGCTTGCTTGAACTCACGTCCATTGGGTCGGTGATGCCATCCAACCATCTCATCCTCTGACGTCCCCTTCTCCTCCTGCCTTCAATCTTTCCCAGCATCTGGGGCTTTTCTAACGAGTTGGCTCTTCACATCAGGTGGCCAAAGTATAAAACGTGGTCCACTGGAGAAGGGAATGGCAAACCACTTCAGCATTCTTGCCTTCAGAACCCCATGAACAGTATAAAAAGATGATAGCTAGATAGAGAGATACATAGATGATTGATAGATAGAAGATGATAGATATGATAGATACTTGATTGATAGAAAATAGACATAATAGATACAGATAAATGATAGATAAGAGATACTTGGAATTCAAGAGAAAAATGCAGGATATCTTTCATTTTTATTGCATATTATTATTTGAAATTTTTACAGCTTTATTGCCTTCAAAATTTTAAAAGATTTCAAAAGAAATTTTTCTTAAAAAACATGATAAAGTGCAAATCAGTATCTCTGTCTTAATGTACACATTTGCTTATTTAACTTATATGTATTGAGTGCACCTTATATGCCCAACAGACTTCCCTGGTGGCTCAGATGGTAAAGCATCTGCCTGCAATGCAGGAGACCCGGGTTCGATCCCTGGGTTGGGAAGATCCCCTGGAGAAGGAAATGACAACCCACTACAGTACTCTTGCCTGGAAAATCTCATGGACGGAGGAGCCTGGTAAGCTACAGTCCATGGGGTCATAAAGAGTCGGACACAACTGAATGACTTCACTTTCACTTTCTATATGCCCAGCACTCAGCTCGGTTCAGGGAAGGCATGAATAAGACCAGGCGCTCACAGTCTACAAAATGCAAACATGCCTGAAGAAAGCACTTCAGTTGGGTGGCCCCTTCATCTCTAGACAAAATTGCAAGCCTCTTGCTGGTTGTACCCAGAGTGAGCCAGCAGCAACTGTGGCTTCCCCAACTCAGAACTTGAACTGGTGCATCCCAGAGGCCTTGAGGCTTTAGTTTTGCCTGAACTATGTGCCGTGGCCCCCACATGGCCTGTGGTAAGCTGCTGTCTGGGAATTAGCTCCACAACTTCTCAAACAGCTGCTGAGAGTTGTCGGGGGCAGAGCATCTCTGAGGTCACAGCCAAATGATCTTCAGGCGTTCTTCTCTTTCATTCCTTCAACAAACATTTGTTCTGGGCTTCGTGGAAACAATGATGAGTAAAGTAGGCGTGGTTCTTATCCTAGAGGAGGCTGTACTCTAGGTCAAAGACAGGCAGGCCCTGAGTTTGGAGGAACCAGGTAGCATTTGACAGCAGAGAAGGCTGTGGCCCTGGAGCCAGGGAGCCAGAGGGAGGACATTTCCAGAAGAGGAGGTTGTGATGGTGAGGATACTCTATTACACTGGGGGAGGCAAAACATGCAGCTGTTATAATTTTCTTCACCTGACAGCTTCCCAGATGGTGCTAGCGGGAAAGAACCTACATGCCAATGCAGGAGAGATGTAACAGGCAAGGGTGGGGAAGATCCCCTGGATGAGGGCATGGCAATCCACTCCAGTATTCTTGCCTGGAGAATCCCATGGACAGAGGAGTCTGATGGCTATAATCCATAGGATTGTACAGAGACAGACATGACTGAAGCAATTTAGCAGGCACACACGACAGAAGAGAACTGTCATTCTTGGCTGATCTGCTCTATCCCTGATTAAAACATCCTTCCCCAAAAATGTCTTTTCTTCAGTAAATGGTATCATCCACTCATCTGCTCCCATCACTTCATGGGAAATAGATGGGGAAACAGTGAAAACAGTGTCAGACTTTATTTTTTTGGGCTCCAAAATCACTGCAGATGGTGACTGCAGCCATGAAATTAAAAGACTCTTACTCCTTGGAAGGAAAGTTATGTCCAACCTAGATAGCATATTCAAAAGCAGAGATATTACTTTGCCAACAAAGGTCCGTCTAATCAAGGCTATGGTTTTTCCAGTGGTCATGTATGGATGTGAGAGTTGGACTGTGAAGAAGGCTGAGTGCCAAAGAATTGATGCTTTTGAACTGTGGTGTTGGAGAAGACTCTTGAGAGTCCCTTGGACTGCAAGGAAATCCAACCAGTCCGTCCTAAAGGAAATCACTCCTGAATATTCATTGGATGGACTGATGCTAAAGCTGAAACTCCAGTACTTTGGCCACCTCATGCGAAGAGTTGACTCACTGGAAAAGACTCTGATGCTGGGAGGGACTGGAGGCAGGAGGAGAAGGGGACGACAGAGGATGAGATGGCTGGATGGCATCACCGACTCGATGGACGTGAGTTTGAGTGAACTCTGGGAGTTGGTGATGGACAGGGAGGCCTGGCGTGCTGCGATTCATGGGGTCGCAGAGTCAGACACGACTGAGCGACTGAACTGAATTAAACTGAACTGAACTCATCTACTGGCCCAAGCCAAGAACCCAGAAGTCTTCTGTCTTTCTTCTCTCTAGTCCCACATCTCATCAACCGTTATATGGCCGTCCATTCACATTCCTTATACCACTCAAATCCCTTCACTTCTCCCTAGGTGCAGCTCTTTCTTTAATACTTTGCTTTTTGACTGCATCGAGTCTTACTTGCAGCACATGGACTTCTTTCTAGTTGTGGCACGTGGACTCCAGAGCACGCAAGCTCTGTGCTTGTGGCACATGGGATCAGTTGCCCTGAGGCATGTGGAATGACCAGGGATTGAACCCACATCCCCTGCATTGGAAGGTGGATTCTTAACCACTGGATCACCAGGGAAGTCCCTCTAGACACAATTCTTAACTCAGGTCCCCATCAACTCTGATCTCTGGTTCTACAACGGCAAGAAGTACACAATATCAGGAGTGGCATTTTTATACCGGATGTTTCCACCCCAACATGAATTCATTCTCCTGTACTGTGTGCAGAGTGATTTTTCGGAAGCATTCATCTGCCCCTCTATTCAACATCTAGAGTTTTACCATTGCTCCAGAATAGAGTTCAGATTTTTTAGTGTGGCTCTTCACACCCCTTATGATCTGTCCCTGGTTCCTTCCCTAGCTCTTCACTCCTGCTATCATGAAAGCTTCTTCTGTGCTGGTCCCCTTTTTCCAATCTCATGGCAATCCTCCAAACTACTGTTGTAAGCAATCAATCTTTCTATATCACATCACTGATATTTCCCTGATTATCACTAATCTGGGGCTCCCTTTCACTTCAGGATTATAGCCAATCCTCTTAGCTTGGCAGATAAGACCCCTTAGGATATCACCCCTACCTTTTCCTTTTGCTGTATTTCCCACTGCTTCCTCCCTTCCCTCTAATTCTTCTTTTTTCCCAATATTTATTTATTTTTAGCTATGTCAGATCTTAGTTACAGCACACCAGCTTAGTTGCTCTGCTACATGTGGGATCTTAGTTCCCTGAGCAGGGATTGAACCTGCATACCCTGCATTGCAAAGGCAATGCCAAAGAATGCTCAAACTACCACACAATTGCACTCATCTCATATGCTTGTAAAGTAATGCTCAAAATTCTCCAAGCAAGGCTTCAACAATACATGAACCGTGAACTTCCAGATGTTCAATCTGATTTTAGAAAAGGCAGAAGAACCAGAGATCAAATTGCCAACATCCGTTGAATCATCAAAAAAGCAAGAGAGTTCCAGAAAAACATCTACTTCTGCTTTATTGACTATGCCAAAGCCTTTAACTGTGTGGATCACCACAAACTGTGGAAAATTCTGAAAGAGATGGGAATACCAGACCACCTGACCTGCCTCTTGAGAAATCTGTATGCAGGTCAGGAAGCAACAATTAGAGCTGGACATGGGACAACAGACTGGTCCCAAATCGGGAAAGGAGTACGTCAAGGCTCTATATTGTCACCCTGCTTATTTAACTTATATGCAGAGTACATCATGAGAAATGCTGGGCTGGAGGAAGCTGGAATCAAGATGGCCGGGAGAAATATCAATAACTTCAGATATGCAGATGACACTACCCTATGGCAGAATGCAAAGAGAAACTAAAGAGCCTCTTAATGAAAGTGAAAGAGGAGAGTGAAAAAGTTGGCTTAAAGCTCCACATTCAGAAAACTAAGATCATGGCATCTGATCCCATCACTTCATGGCAAATAAATGGGGAAACAGTGGAAACAGTGTCAGACTTTATTTTGGGGGGATTCCAAAATCACTGTGGATGGTGATTGCAACCATGGAATTAAAAGACGCTTGCTCCTTGGAAGAAAAGTTATGACCAACCTAGACAGCATGTTAAAAAGCAAAGACATTACTTTGCCAACAAAGGTCCATCTGGTCAAATCTATGGTTTTTCCAATAGTCATGTATGGATGTGAGAGTTGGACTATAAAGAAAGCTGAGCACAGAAGAATTGATGCTTTTGAACTGTGGTGTTGGAGAACACTCTTGAGAGTCCCTTGGACTGCAAGGAGATCCAACCAGTCCATTCTAAAGGAGACCAGTCCTGGGTGTTCATTGGAAAGACTGAAACTCCAATACTTTGGCCACCTGATGAGAAGAGCTGACTCATTTGAAAAGACCCCAATGCTGGGAAAGATTGAAGGCAGGAGGAGAAGGGGATGACAGAGGATGAGATGGTTGGATGGCATCACCAAGTCAATGGACACGAGTTTGAGTGAACTCCAGGAGTTGGTGATGGACGCTGAAGCAGGGCGTGCTGTGGTTCACGGGGTTGCAAAGAGTCAGACACAACTGAGTGACTGAACTGACCCTGTATTGGAAGGTGAATTCTTAACTACTAGACTTCCAGGGAAATCCCTTCCCTCTAATTCTTGCCCTTTATGTCCCTACTATATTGAATTTCCTATAGTTCCCAATATACCCACTGTCATTTCATGTCTCAGTACATTTGTCCGGATGTTCCCACTGCCTAAATGTTTTGTTTTTTTTTTTCTTATTTGTGGCTTGAACTTTTTGTTACTTTCTAAAACACTATTCAAATGTTGAATACAAAAACTTTTTTTAAAGTCGCTTAGTCGTATCTGACTCTTTGTGACCCTATGGACTATACAGTTCATGGAATTCTCCAGGCCAGAAAACTGGAGTGGGGAGCCTTTTCCTTCTCCAGGGGATCTTCCCAACCCAGAAATGGAACCCAGATCTACCACATTGGAAGCAGATTCTTTACCAGCTGAGCCATAAGGGAAGCCCTATGAAAATCTAGAATGATATTAATCCAAACTATTAACAAGCATAAGAACAAAGATTCCAATATGCACTGATTCAAAAGCTTATTTTCCATATAGTCTTTCTGAAAAATTTACATGAGCTATATTCTAACAGAATGAAGCTAAAAAGCAAAAAAAGATGAAGATGTGGAATAAAGAGAAAGTAAAACAGTTATATGGAAGACAGGTTGATAGTTGTGCAGCAAGCTTGGAGTATAATTAGTTTAAATTAGAACAGGAACTCAATAGCTGCAAGAAAGATGTCTTTAGAAAAGTTAGATAGATTCTGCATGGTGGGCAGAATGAGTAAGAAATCAAAAATATTTGTGAAATGATAGTGAAATTATGTTTCATCTCATAACAAGGAAAAAAGAAAATAACCAAGGGAAACTCTAAGAGAATCAAAAAAAGAAATTCAAAAAATTTTATGAAAGAGAAATTAAGGGAAAATAAAATGTGATTTTAAGCAATTGATACATTATGTGAAGATAATGCATTTTAAAAATACATATATCATGGCAACAATAACTAAAAAAATCTGGCATAGTGATATTGAAATCAGACCAAAAAGCTGAGAAAAGAAATAAAAGGGGATTTAAAAAAAGAATACTTTTGAATGAACTCTAGAAACATTCTCCCACAAGTGACATGGAATCCATGCCAGAAGGTAAGTTTAATGAGGGCAGGCAACTTTTCTTGCATGATGCAGACAACTAAAACTGCCTATGATGAGGCAGGGAGTCAGTGGCTATTTAGTTAATGAATAATTTGAACCAGTCAAGAAGAAAATGTACTCTTGACACTCAGCCTGGCTTAGCAATGCCCAACACTTACATACTTTGATAGTATAAATGCTGTTTACTGTCTGTTACCACTGAGGATCAGTATATGGACCTAAGAGAGTGAACTACAAGGTGGTTACAGAGAAGATTGTAAAGGTTTTCAACGTTGGCAAAGTGAAAACAAAGGCGTGACTGGCCAAAGTTGGGAGATGAAGAGAGGGAAGAATTAGGAATATTAATGCCCTCAACTGGGGAGTGAAAAAACACAGTCTAATGATGACAGAAGTAGAATTAGAGATTTAAAGATGATATTTAAGGCTATAAAGGTAACCAATAGCAGGACTAGGGGTATCCAAGAGCTATTATCAGACTTCTCTCCAGTATGTACAATAGCTCAATGAAAATAGCTAAATGATCTTACCCAGCCTCGTGGCCTGGAAGACCATCTATACACAGGCAACTCCCAAATGTGTGGCTTAAGCTGGATAATCTCTCAGACTCCTACATCCAACTGTCTATTTAACATTTCGTCTCAGATATCTGCTAAAAATTTCAAGTTTAATCAGCTGCTGCTGCTGCTGCTAAGTTGCTTCAGTCATGTCCGACTCTGTGCGACCCCATAGACGGCAGCCCACCAGGCTCCCCCATCCCTGGGACTCTCCAGGCAAGAACATTGGAGCAGGTTGCCATTTCCTTCTCCAATGCATGAAAGTGAAACATGAAAGGGAAGTCGCTCAGTCGTGTCTGACTCGTAGCGACCCCATGGACAACAACCCACAAGGCCCGTCCGTCCATGGGATTTTCCAGGCAAGAGTACTGGAGTGGATTGCCATTGCCTTCTCCAAGCCCAGCAGTGCCTTTAAAGAAGTTCTCTCTTGAAACAATAAAGTAATTAAAAGCACTTCAAATCTTTACACAATTCCTAAGTGATATGCTGTAAGACAAAGTGCAACGTTAAAGCACAACAAACATGTGAAAATTTCTTTTTCTCCATCTCTGCTCCTTCTAAAATCTCCCACATGTCAGCATCAGCTCCCTGAAACCCACCCACTCTCAACTCCTACTTTTCACTTCCAACTTCCTCAGATCCTTGTGTAAACATTTTTCCACCCTCCCCAATCTCTTACAGTGCTTCCCTCTGTGAATGGTGAGGGATAATAAATGCACATATAGGATTACAGCATCCCAGGAATGGATCCAGGTACTTCACATACATCGACTCATTTAATCTTCAAATCAACAAAGAAAGATAGCATTATTATATCCCATACATAAAGACATAGATGTAGAAGGAAATGATTTGCCCAAGGTCACTCAGCTAATAAGTGGAAAAATTGAGATTTAAACCTTGTCTGTCTGGCTCCAGAGCTTGTGTTCTTAACTGCTACATTATCTAGTTCATGAAACCCTCAGATTTCTTTCTTTCATGCCCCATATCATATGTTCATCACCTAGATTTTCCACAGCAAAGGAGATTCTGAGAGTTGCCTCTACAAGCAATAATTATTCCATGTTAGAAATCAGCGGAAAGAAGGAAAATTGAAAACACTCAAAATAAAAATTCCCCCACACCAGAGATAGTAATAAGGTTTGCCTCAATAGAAATAGGAAGAATAAAATGCATGGAAGAAAATGTATTACTGAAAACGATGGGAATATACAAACTGGAAGTCGTGAATTTCTCTGGATTAGAGGACCCCAGGATATACTGTCTTGGAAGATACAACATGCAGCTACTATTATCCACTTGCAAGTTCCCTCAAGCACCATTAAAACTGCACCTGCTGGAAATGTAAACTGGTACAGCCGCTATGGAAAACAGCATAGAAATTCCTCAAAAAACTAAAAATAGAACTACCATATGATTCAACAACCCCACTCCTGGGTATATACTGTAATTCAAAAAGATACATGGACATACAACTATGTCCATAACACATTATTTACAATAACCAAGACATGGGAACAACCTAAATGTCCATCAGCAGATGAATGGATGAAGAAGATGTGCTATATATATGCAATGGAGTATTGCTCAGGAGTGAAAAATAAAGAAATAATGCCATTTTCAGCGACACAGATGGACCTAGAGATTATCATACTAAATGAAGTCAGACACACAAAGACAAATACCATGTAATATCACTTGCATGTGCAATATGAGATCTGACACAAATGAACATATGCACAGAACGGAAACGGACTCACAAGTAAGAATAGACTTGTGGTTCCAGAGGGGAGGGGAGGCAGGGGACGGAAGGAGTGGGAGTTTGGGACTAGCAGATGAAGACTATAGAATGGATAAACAGCAGGGTCCTGGTATATGACACAGAGAACTGCAGTCGATATTTGCAGTAAACTACAATGGAAGAGAATATATATATGTATATATAGATGAATCACTTTGCTGTATATTAAAAATTAATACAACATTGTAAATCTACTGAACCTCAATAAAATAAATTAAAAAGAATTATGCCTTCTGCCTCCTAAATCCTATGAGTCCTTTACTCTTTAGAGATGGCTGCGTTCTCTTCATATTCCATGTGCTTGTCTATATTTGGGCAATCCTTAAGATTCTTGTCCCTTGTGTACATGTCTTGTATAGTTGCCTGACTTTGTGTGTGGGCAGAACTTATGAATATGATGAGTTATCACTCTCCTTGTAAGGCTCCATTATATGGCAGAGATGATAGTACTTTGCAGATGTAATTATGGTCCCTAAGCAGTTGACTATGAGTTAATCAAAAGAGTTACCCTGACTGTGCTTGGACTAATCAGGTGAGCTCTTAAAAGAGATTTTTCTGCTTGCTTTGTAAAAGTAAATGCCATGTTATGAACTGTCTATTATAGGGGGCCACATGGCAAGGACCGGATGGCAGCCTCTAGTAGTTGAAAATGGTCCCACCTGAAAACTCTGAGATGATACATTTGTGTCAAATTTTTTCTATGAAAATTACTTTCACCGTGTGTAACTAAACATGATTTATTATCTATAAATTTACAAGGCTTTATAAATAAATCAGTTCCCAAATCATAAAACAATTTCAAACTTAAAATACACATTATCAGTAGACATGCATTTCACTAAGGCTGCCAAATGCACTTGACTTTTCTTGATTCTCAAATGATGACATATCCAGAAGTTCTGACAATGCTTCTTTGAGGTTCTCTTTCTCCACTATGGGTCTTCCCTTGTGGCTCAGCTGGTAAAGAATCCACCTGCAATGCAGCAGACCCCAGTTTGATTCCTGGGTCGGGAAGATCCCCTGGAGAAGGGATAGGCTATCCACTCCAGTATTCTTGGGCTTCCCTTGTGGCTGAGCTGGTAAAGAATCTGCCTGGAATGAGGGAGACCTGGGTTTGATCCCTGGGTTGGGAAGATCCCCTGGAGAAGGGAAAGGCTACCCACTCCAGTATTCTGGCCCAGAGAATTCAATAAACTGCATAGTCCACGAGGTCACAAAGAGTCAGACACAACTGAGTGACTTTCACTTTCATTTTCTCCACTATGGCAAGTCGTGGTTTTCTCTGGGCACTTGAATTTGCAGATTGTCTTCTAAAGACCACAAATCAATGGAGAGGATCATTCTGCTACCTGTCCCTACTACAGTCTCCAAGTCTTTAACGCTTTTGATTTCCAAGAGATGAAGCTGTTACAATGCACTGTTCTTGGCCTTCAGTTTGCCAGGGCTTCTATAACTTTTTTTTAAAGTGTAAAGCCTTCGTAACATTCAGTTATATTAGTGTTGCTAATTACTTCAATTTTTTTTTGAGTTCTAGACACATTTCAGACTCTTTCATACTTCCTTAAAAATATATATGCAGGAGTGGAATGGGGGGTGGAGGGTGTTTCGAGAGGGAGAGGATATATGTGTACATATAGCTGATTCATATTGCTGTACAGCAGAAACTAAAGCAACATTGGAAAGGCATTATCCTCCAATTAAAAAAAAAGAAAAATATATATATGAAAATTGATTTTCAGTGATTGGAGTGAAACGAGCAATGAAAGAACCAATGAGCCAATTTTTGTAACAGATATGTATCTCCTGTCTTTCTGAGTTTTTGAAATGCTTTGCAGCTTTAGTGGACAGTTATTATCTACGATACACAAGGCTCTTCTCTTAGAAGTTTTGTTTGATCTCTACTAAACCTTAAAAGTCTTTGGTTAATGGTCATTATATTTGGGAACTCAACAATCTCAGTCCATAACCACATTTTTTGGGGGGGGTAACTTTCAACTTTTTATTTTGTATTGGGATATAGCCAATTAACAATGTTGCAGTAATTTCAGGTGAACAGATGGATACATGTTTAACTATGACTTCTTAAGTGGTTTCTGGAGTTTTCTGAAAGGCTTTTAGACCATGTAATGCTAAGTTGGTGTTTCTGTGGAAGAACAAAGCCTGTGGCTTCCACCATCTTGATGACATTGTCATCATGAGTATTTTTTAGATTCATTTATTTGTTCCACAAAGTTTAATTAGTGTCTTCTACCCCACTCCAGTACTCTTGCCTGGAAAATCCCACGGATGGAGGAGCCTGGTGGGCTGCAGTCCATGGGGTCGCTAAGAGTCAGACACTACTGAGCAACTTCTCTTTCAATTTTCACTTTCATGCATTGGAGAAGGAAATGGCAACCCACTCCAGTGTTCTTGCCTGGAGAACCCCAGGGATAGGGGAGCCTGGTGGGCTGCCGTCTATGAGGTCACACAGAGTCAGACATGACTGAAGCGACTTAGTAGCAGCAGTAGCATAGGCTGATTTTAGGATAAGCGATGGTAAGTTCAGTTCTGTTCAGTTCAGTCGCTCAGTTGTGTCTGACTCTTTGTGACCCCATGAATCACAGCACACCGGGCCTCCCTGTCCATCACCAACCCCAGAGCTTGCTCAAACTCATGTCCATTGAGTCAGTGATACCATCCAGCCATCTCATCCTCTGTCGTCCCCTTCTCCTCTTGCCCCCAATCCCTCCCAGCATCAGAGTCTTTTCCAATGAGTCAACTCTTCGCATGAGGTGGCCAAAGTACTGGAGTTTCAGCTTTAGCATCATTCCTTCCAAAGAACACCCAGGACTGATCTCCTTCAGAATGGACTGGTTGGATCTCCTTGCAGTCCAAGGGACTCTCAAGAGTCTTCTCCAACCACCGCCGCTGCCAAGTCGCTTCAGTCGTGTCCGACTCTGTGCAACCCCACGGACTGCATCCTACCAGGCTTCTCCGTCCATGGGATTCTCCAGGCAAGAACACTGGAGTGGGTTGCCATTTCCTTCTCCAATGCATAAAAGTGGGAAGTGAAAGTGAAGTCACTCAGTCGTGTCTGACTCTTAGGGACCCCATGGACTGCAGCCTACTGGCTCCTCCATCGATTTGCCAGGCAAGAGTACTGGAGTGGGGTGCCAGTTGCTTCTCCCGTCTTCTCTAACACCACAGTTCAAAAGCATCAATTCTTTGGCTCTCAGCCTTCTTCACAGTCCAACTCTCACACCCATGATTGTGTGCATGTCTGACTCTTTGCAACCCCACAGATTATAGTCCACCAGGCTCCTCTATCTGTGGAATTTCCCAGGCAAGAATACTAGAGTGGGTTGCCATTTCCTACTCCAGGGGATCTTCCTGACCCAGGGATCAAACCTATGTTTCCTGCATTGGCAGGATTCTTTACAACTGACCTACCTGGGAAGTCCACAAACTTGCATAGTTTTACTTAAAGCTTCTTCCTGCAGGGCCTGGGGAATGGGTAATATTTATTGGCATATTCAGAGAGAGGATCCACCAGCTGGGCTTGAAGTCCCAATGCACCCTCCATTATGACTGCGTTATCTATGGAAACCCCCACAATGATGCCACGCCAATCCTGACCAGCTGACTAGTCAGTCACCTCCCCTCAACTACCCCACAGTGCACATGGCCTGAACCGAGAGCATCTACTTGCCAGCCACTGTACTTTACACTCTGACATTCACATTGTCATCCTGGGAGCTCACAACCTTGAGAGACTTCTGGAGCAGGAAGGCCTGGTTATTCCTTTCTCATGGGTAAGTTCATAAATCTGATTAATGATAGGATTTGAGAGCAAACCCAGGGCTTCTCAAGGCTTGCCCAGGCTGCGGTCTGTGGCCACTGCTTTCCATTTTCCTCCATATTCTGGATAATCACTTAGTGTCTTGGGGTTCAATAAATTGATACCCAAACCACAGAAATCTCCCAAGCACTGCAGAGATTCTAGATGGAGGTGATCAGAGAAGGTTTCCTCTGCATCTTTCCTCTGCGGAAGGGCCAGGTTCGCAAACACGAAAGCCGCCTGGTCACTCAGGGTCCCACACTCCGGAGACTACCGTGTCTGCTTTACTGCTCATTTGGTACTCTCCTGACGTTCTTAATCACTTTTAAACAAAGGACCACACATTTGCCTTCTGGTCAGAGCCCTGTAAATTATGTCACCAGTCCCATCTGCAGTCAAGATGCAGAGGGCTTTAACATACATTTGCGACTTGGAGAGATAATATAACCCCTTTCTTTAACTGGCTAATCTAACCCCAGGCATTTATTATAATTCAATGTCTTACCAGCATATTTAAAAAAAATATTTTGTAATGGAGCATAGTTGATTAACAATGCTGTATTCGTTTTAGGTGTATAGCAAAGTGAGTCAGTTATACATATATATGATCAGCTTTACCGTCACTAAAACCATGTCTGTTTCTTTAACCACCTAACCAATAAAGCTAACCAAAAGGAAGAGGTTTTTTGCAGGTGCCATATGTAAAATATCACAGCATCCTAGGCTATCTTATCGTGTGCCATATGGTCATAGCACCCTTCACCCCATGAGGACACCTGACAACTCCTCTCCATGCCCTCTTCCACCTCCATCCTGAGTCCTTCCAGAGTGGCTCTCTACCCACTCCACCATACTGCCATCCCTCAAAATCTCCTCCAACTCATTTTGGCACGCTGGTTCTTTCCCTCATCTCCCATGGCTCATCTGTGTTTATTAAATATTATTTGGCACATAATGAGCTCTTCAAAACAAGAGGTTTGGATTGCAAGGGATGGGCGGTGGGCTTGCAAGCCTGCAGGAACGAGGCTGCACTGCCCTTACCTCCCTGTCTCTCCCCCACCACACCAACACTGTAACACAGACCCGGGCATCACTGTGTTGAGAAAAGAAAGCAATAGACTCAGGAAAAGCTTTGGAAATGGCCTGGTAACTTACTTAGCCTTAAAAGCTTGGATTCTAAAGGAGTCTGGAATGGAGGCTGTTGAATCCACGTTCTTCTTTACCAAGCATATCTGTTCCCGGCCCTACACTCAGGACTTCCGCCGAGAAGGTTCTCTCATGGACCAGATCTGATGGCACCCCAAGCTCAACGTCACTGGTCCTCCACAGTCCCTGGTTTAAAAAAGTGAAATAACCATTTGGAGGGCACACTTCTCCAGCCAGGGCTTCTGCTGGCCTCACATCATTTAATAAGCCCAATTTCTGATATCGTGGCATTTTTCTAGAACCTACACGGAAAGAGAGTGGATTTCTGACTGAGAATCCCCAAGGCACAGGGTGATTTCTCTTTCCAACCTCAGATACCATACTCTCCCATTCTCAGGCTTTGACAATGACAGTCACATGCCTGTCAATAGCGCTTTCTAGTTTCCAAGACAATTTTCCAATCCAGCATCCTCTATGACCTCCTCAGCTTCTCCGAGAGATCAGAGGGACCAATGTTATCCCCATTGTACAGAAGAGACAGTTCGAGTCTCAAGCTGAGCTAGCAGCAACCTCAGCACGTGTGTGGCAGCACGTTAGAAGCTGTAACCTGGCTTCTGTTTAAAGGTCAAGTTCTCATTGCGAAGCATGAGCGATGAAATCTTTTTCCTTAGATGATGGGAACATTGGCAGCTGCTTCCTAGTTTCCCCTAACTTTGGGCACGAGCCTGCCTTGGATGAGGCCATGCATTCTCTGAACGACACCGAGGTTGTGAAAGGCGTGATGGCGAGGTGAGACAATTCACCGAAAGGAGAGTGGACTTTTTAAGGCTGGAGTAAAAGAGGCCGGAGAGGGAGGCGGGGCGTGGAAGAGCCAAGAGAGGCCCTGATTGAAAAGAAAAGGGGGAAATTATCCCAATTCTAGCACTGCTGGAAAATGGGAAAGTTATTGCTGCACAAAGACCCTCTTGAAGCGCCTGCCTTCCAAAATTTCTACTGCACTCTCTGCAGTTACTTGTGTATGGCAGAAGTAGCATCTTTGTATTATATGAACAGTCTGCTTCATAATCAAATACCATCTGTCGCTACATCTGAACTTGTTTTCAACATCTGTGCGTTCTGGTCTTAACAAAGCTTTAAAAACTAATTCAAAAACTTTCACAGATCACTGACTAAATATGTACATTGACCATCTTTCCACGTTGGTTGTGTGGTGTTTCATCCATAGGTGCTTCCCTCTGCCTGGGCAGAGTGACGACGTATACACTTGGAGGCTTTATTAAGCTTATTTCCTAATGGTCTTGGGTAGCCAAGTGCAAGAGGGGGACACTTGCTTCTGCACCAAGAGGACCCATCGTATTCTTTCTTGGTGCCAACATGGTCCCTTTCTGCCAATGAGAAACCTGTAAGTTGATCAGCTACCATACCCCAATTACTCAAAATGACACTACAGATAAAATGGCAACCAAGGGGAGAATCAACTGCATGGCTTCTACGCGGCTAAAGTGTGTTTGAACAAATGGTGAAGTAAAACCATGAGAGCTCTCGGGAGGATAAGGACGCTGTTACTTTGCACATGCTTCAGAAATGTGAAGTACATCTTTACAGAACTTTTGGCCAACCCCCTGGCAGATGTTGACCAGTTTTGCTTATGTATACATCAGTTGCAGAACACTAAAACAGAGATTGGAAATTTTAATTTAGTCAAGGCAGTTGGGCTAAAATGATGGCTTTTGTTGAAGCCATTAAATAGAGCTGCCTAATGAAGTACAGTGCAGGGCTGGCAAACAGAGCCGTGATAGGAGGCAATGGCTTTGTAGCAGGAGAGAGGGAAGGCAGCGGCCGATCGGGCCTCAGAGCGCAGGCAGCAGGGCATTCTCGGACAGAGGAAGGTGTGGGGAGTCAGGACAGAGGGGAAGAGGGGCTGGAGCCATGAGCAGAGGGGTGTCTGTCCACAACACTGACCCTGGTGGAGTCTTATCAGCACACGCGTGTGTCTGTGTATGCGTGTGTGTGTGTGTGTGTGCGCCTGTGTGTATGTAAGGAGGCAAGACAGTTTTCTCTGGGAAAGCGTAAGTTCCAGCTGCCCGTTTGCAAGGGGCCAGGAGGGAAGTGTGGTGTAGTGAGCAGGTGCACAGCCCCTTGAAGGTGGTTTGGGTGAGTTTGAATCAGGGAGATGGAAGGGTGGTGGCAAGTTGTGAGGCTGGGGAGCTCGTGGGAGGGGTGGGAGGCTGCCGGGTTAATGAGTCTGGGGATTGATTCTGCTGCTTCAGTACACTTGCCCTTCCCATGGCTGCCTGACCGCAAGGAGCTATTAGGTGTGCCCGGGCGATTCTTCCTTTCCCACTCAGGGTCAGGAGAGGCAGAGCAAAGATGACCTTGGGATTGATAGAAACCCACTTTAGCGCAGTGGGGCTGATGGATCACTGTTTAGAGAATTGGACATTGACTTCTTCCACAGTGGTGAATGCATTAAAAGCACTGGGCTCTGTTTAGTTGCTCAGTCATGTCCAACTCTTTGTGACCCTATGGGCTGTAGCCCACCAGGCTCCTCTGTCCATGGCGATTCTCCAGGCAAGAGTACAGGAGTGGGCTGCCGTGCCCTCCTCCAGGGGATCTTCCCAACCCAGAGTGCTCTCACATTGCAGGTGGATTCTTTACCATTTGGTAGGCTGTGTTTATTTTTTTCTTGTTTTAGTGGGAATTTTTGCTATGTGATCACTTAATACTCTAGTAGTCATGAATATTTTAAAAGAACAAACAATACTATATTAACTGAAGACAACTATTACTATTAAATATAATTATATTCAGTATGTAAAGAAGTGAAATTTTCTTCAGTAAAAAACAATTTTTGGCCAGGTATTACAAGAAATAGAGGGAGAAACAGTCTTTGTTCCCCTTGTAGGGAACAGCATGAAATAGAAGTGTACTTTCATCAAACAACTTCTATTTTAAAAACCACCAGAGGAACTAGTTGATAATTGTTTCAAATATTGCCTGAGATTAAGCAGTGTATTTTCCTTCAAGCTGGCTCAGATATATAGACATGGCCCTATACACACAACCAACCAGCAAACAAAAACACATACACACAAAAACATGTTATTGCTGTTTAGTGTTTTGAATGTGTTTATCCTGCTGTTGGATATCTGCCAGGAAGAGGATCAGACTCCTAATTCTTCAAGTGAAGTTAGCAAAAGCTCAAGATTAAGCCCTGAAAGTTCTGTGTTTCAGAACATCTTCCCACTCTTTTTAGAGTGAGGAGCCTGCTCTGACCCGAGCATTCTGCAATGTTAACTCTTTACACAGGTGATGCTTAATGGACATGGTGAGCATTCTGACACGTACTGTTAGCTCCAATTAATTTTAAATCTTTCATAATTATAGAATCTATTAATCCCACCCACTAAAATATGCAAAAGTCAGTTCTATTGGGTTAAGGAATATTCACGTTCCACTCAGGTAAATATTGAAATCAGTTTTGTTTTGTTTTGTTTTAAATACGTATTTACTGATGGCCTGAGGGAACAACCAAGAGAGTTCTGACTGGGACATGGAAACCAGCATGGAATTCAATATTTCCTAAAATATTTCTATTCCAGCCCACAAGAGTAGATCCCTCCCTCCCCACCCCACAGGTGATTGCAATTTGTCTGTAATATTATCTCCACTGCTTCAGTTAAATATCCAGATTCATCTCCAAAGGAACACATTTCCAGGAGGCAGGGAGAAGGGGAAAGAAGGAGAATTCCAATGAGATGCTGCATATATTTTGTATGTGCTAAAGAGAGAGCAGCAGATGCAATTTTGAAAGCCAAATTATTTGGAAGGGGGTGAGAAGAAAAATCAGAACCCAGTTGACATTGCTGATCACCCTGATGTACAGTTTCCAGTTCATTTCTTTTTCCTAGGATGTAGTGTCAGTAAATGGCACTGCTCTTAACGGTCTGCCAGTATTACTGTGAGAACTCTCCATCCTTTCTGCTGGGGCTTTGCTATAACTTGGCAATTTGTAAGCACATTGGGCTGAAGCGTGGAATACACATTGTCAGTCCAGATGCAATTTTCTGTTGCAATTACCAAAAATGAAATCAAAGAAGCTGCTTGGGATTTTAGCTGATGAGGACCTTAGTGGAAAAGGAATGTCTGTGCTGCTCTTTTCTTACTCCATGTTTTTTAGTCCTTGATTTTGTTCGGATTTATTTGGGGCTATCCTCTTCTTAGAAAAACTAAAGTTTAAACACTTCTGTTAAAATCAAGGTCGCTTCCATTACAGAATACATCTTTGCGATGGCAAAAATGTGGTTTAAATATGGTTTTCGCTACTAGAAGGTAAGGGCAGCATGTGTATGCTCTGCCCGGGGCTAAGATCATTAGCTCCCTCTCAGCCACTGCAAAGCTCTTTCCATTGCTGTGCTGTTTTCCCCCAAGTTTCATGGGATTCTCTGAGCGCCCTACATTTTAGTCTGTGTTGATTCACTGGGGGACAGGGACCACATCTAAGCAAACCACTGTGTACAAGGTCTCATTATGTAACCCCTTTGTACACATCAACATGTAACTCTTGAATGAACAGTAATATTTAACAACTGACTTGGATTTCTCAACCGAATCCTACAATTTCTATGACCTTGTAGATTGGAAGACACACAATTCATAAAAAGTATGTATTGACTGCAATACGAAAGGAGGGACCACTGGAACCATCAGTAGCTTAGTGAAGACTCATGGATTCAGAGAAGGAAAAATGTTCATGACTTCAATGATGTAGACCATGCCATAGAAATGGAGTTGGTCTTCACAGATAAAACTCTGGCTTAATGGCTAAGTCGGTTTTTCTCAAACTAAGGATGAAAAACTCCAGGAAATGAATAGAAACTGACATCCGAGGGAGCAGCATGTAGTGATTATTGGCTGGAAGAACTAGGGGCCCCCAAAAAATGGGCTGTGAGATGAGATCGGGCTCACTCCCACCAGAGCTCCCCCAAGTCGAAAGCCACCATATTCACCAGTGTGCCGTCTGCTTAAGACAAACAATCAGGGTCCTGCTTGAATCCCAGGAAACCTTCAGGGTCACAAAGACCCTTCCATCAGGGACATACCCAGTTTTTTATTGTTTCACCATCTTCTCTTGTCTCTGTTCTGTTCTTCCAAAACAGAAAAGAAGAAAGGAAAAGGAAAGCAGAAGATGGAGGGAAAAAAGAAAGGGAGAGAGCAAAGAAGGGAAGGAAAAGAAAGAAAATCCGGGAACTCTTGTACATACTCAGGGGCTTCCATTTGCTTTCTGATTTCAAAGACGACTCCTCCCATCACCTTGTTCTCTGACGTGCTGAGCTGTGAGGCATTTGAGGCGTAACAGAAAGAAAAACCTTGGCCCTGCTGACAAGACACACCACAGCATCTGGGGTGCTCCTCAGAGACCCGTGGTCAGGCTAACCTGGCCTCAATTTGCTGAGCTTGCAGAACCTAGAGGATGAGGTCACATTTGGCCATGACTATAAATAGATATCAGTGACAGCTAAAACCAAAAGGGAGCTTTGCCTCTGATTTTTTAACAGGCTGATAACTCTGAACAAAGGCATTGGTCATCCATCATTATCTAGAAATCTTAAGAAGAGCAAAACAATCTGGAAAGTAATATTTGTCCCCTTCTTTCTTTTGCTTCTCTAGGCTTTCCTGGTGGCTCAGACAGTAAAGAACCCACCTGCGATGCAAGAGACCTGGGTTGAATCCCTGGGTCTGGAAGATCCCCTGGAGGAGGGCATGCCAACCCACTCCAGTCTTCTTGCCTAGGGAATCGCCATGGACAGAAAATCCCCATGCAACCTGGCAGGCTGCAGTCCACAGGGTCGCAAAGAGTCAGACATGACTGAGCGACTAAGCACAGCACAACGCAGCAAAGTCCTTTGGTCTGAGAAAGATAGCCCTTGGATTCAAATACCAAGATGAGGAAGGATTCTGAGGAATTCCCCCTTGCCTGGGATTCCCTAAGAAAAAGTATCCAACCATTCTCTTCCAGCAAATGGAATCCCGACCCATTTTGAAGCTGCCCAATAACTGTATCACAGAAGCAACTTTAAATAATACACTATGGATTCACAGTGAGACCTAACATGGCAGTCTGCAGCAAACCCCTCCTCCTGCCGTCGGCGTTACTTATATGTCACATAACTCATTGTCTCCTGAGAGCCCACCCTTGGCTACCAACTTAGCAGAGCTGAGCAAGAGTAAAATAGCCTCCCTCGCTTCCAACCACAGCCTGTAAGAACCGGGGTCCAGCCATCTGCAGCACCTGTTCGTAGACAACTCAGTGGAGGTATTTGTCTTCCTAATCACAAAGAGAATTCACACAGGGAGGCAAGGTTCCTCCATTTTATGGAGTGGCGGGACGGGCTGCCTGGGAGCCAGCCTTCCACTTCCCAGAAGCACAAGCTGCTGCTGCTCTCTGAGCCTCTGAACCCCCTTGCATCCAAACAGCAGGGTCAGCATGCTTTGGTGAGAGAACAGGAGCCCCAGCCCTGGGTTCTAACATTAATAACAGGATCCGAGCAAAGTCTGTTCAGTCAGAAAATGCAAGTAAAACTCTAAAAAAACCGCCATCTGGCCCAGGGAAACATGTCATCTTTCAGACTATGCATAGCATCAGTGTTTTTCTTTCCACTAATTTAGCACTCTGCCCCATCTCCCCTGCCACCTCACCCCCCATCCGCCACTACCTCCGCCATCCCCTCTCCACAGCTCTGTCATTTGAGAAGCCCCGTCTTCACTTTTCTTTGTATTTAATTTTTCATATCATTCGCAGGACATATCACATATTTGTTGTGATGTATTCAATACCCATCCCTCCTCTGACTTTGGAAAAGGCTATCACCTTCCCCTCCTGCTCTGGGACAATCTGCCAAGTCCGCAGTTTGTGATTTTTGTCGTAATCCATGTGCTGAAACAGTCAGGAGAGACTGTCTCAAGATACTTCAGGTCCCCAAAGCTGCCTTCCACCCTCTGTCTGCCTGCTCAGCTTTAATTCCAAGGAGGCAGCAGGGTAAGCCTGGGCTGAGCACCATGTGGTGTGACCTTGGTGAGAATAAGAAGCTCACTCTTTTCTTCTCATTATCCACTAGGAATGAAGATATTTGGATTTGCTAAAAATGTATAAAACTATATTTAAAATTTGCCCTAATATGCTGGGGATACAAATATAAGAAAATAAAATTCTGCCACTTGCTTTTATTAAAAAAAAGCATAACCACTTTTTATTGAAATACAGTTAATTTACAACATTGTGGTTGTTTCAGGTATACAGCAAAGTGACTCAGTCTATACATTCTTTTTCAGATTCTCTTCCATTATATGTTATCACAAGACATTGAATAGAGTTCCCTGTGTTATAAAGTAGGTCCTTGGTGGTTATCTCTTTTATATATAGTAGTGTGTGTATATGTTAATCCCAAACCCCTAATTTATCTCCATCACCCGCCCCACTAGCTCCTCTGATAATCATTTTTGTTTTCTATGTCTGCGTTTATTTCTGTTTGTAAATAAGCTCATTTATATCATTTTTTTTAAGATTCCATATATCATATGATGTTTGTCTGACTTACTTCATTTAACATGATCATCTCTAGGTCCATCCATGTGGCTTCAAATTATGCCATTTGCTTTTAGTCATGATGGGTATTGGCTCCATCTCAAATGGCAAAATATTTATATTTAGAGTGAGTGAGAGAGGCAAAGACAGAGAGAGAAAGAGGGCAGGATGGAGAGACAGAGAAATGAGAAAGGAAAATGAACACTCAAAACTACTGAGGTAGGCCAGTTACCATTCTCAGTAAAAGATCTTAAAGAACCACATGGGAAGAGAAACCCATCATCCCGACGTCAGTACACATCGGCCATGTGCAAAGTTCTACTGGGGAAACCAAAAAGGATAAGACTCAGTCCGTCCCTTACGAAAGACCTAGGTGGTGCTCACTACAAGCCAGCATAGAAACTAGGGACCAAGACAAGCCTTTTTTGTTACAGGTATCACCTTCTCCCTTGCTTCTTATTATAGAGGCACATGTTTGAGCCCTCTCACTGGAAGATAAACTCCTTGAAGGCAAAATCCATCATCACTTTAACCTAGATGGTAGGGACCAAGAGGAAATGGATCCCCAGTGAATTCAGATGAATGAATGGTCCCCTGGACTGGACAAGCTCATCAGGCAGGTCAGGTCACTCTCTGTGATCCTATGGAGGGGAGGTCAGGGGGAGAACACTCAGGAATTCCATCCATATAGTTCCCGCATCCCTCTGTCAGCAGCTATAAAATGAGTGACACCCACCTCCACCACCCCCGACACACAGTCCCCGCAGGGCTGTATACACAAAATAACACTTTGGGGCAAGGCAACACCATGATGGACAAACTCAAGTCTTCTGCATACAGTTGGGACTCCACATCTGCGGATTCCGCATCTTCAGATTCCACCAGCTGGAAGGTTAAAAATATTTGGAAAAAAAATTCAGAAATTTCCAAAAAGCAAAACCTAACTTCCCATGCTGGCAACTATTTATATATCATTTACATTGTGTTTACAATGATTTACATAGTATTTACATCATAGTAGGTGTTCCTAAAGGAGATCAGTCCTGGGTGTTCATGGGAAGGACTGATTTTGAAGCTGAAACTCTAATACTTTGGCCACCTGATGTGAAGAGCTGACTCATTTGAAAAGATCCTGATGCTAGGAAAGATTGAGGGCAGGAGGAGAAGGAGACGACAGAGGATGGGATGGTTGGATGGCATCACCAACTCAATGGATGTGGATTTGGGTGGACTCGGGAGTTGGTGATGGACAGGGAGGCCTGGCGTGCTGTGGTTCATGGGGTCGCAAAGAGTCAGACACGACTGAGCGACTCAACTGAACTATGATTTAAAGCATGTGCCTAGGCTGTGTGCTAGCGCTACACCATTTGACATAAGGGACTTTGAGCATCCACAGATTTGGTATCCTCAGGGATCCTGGAACTAATCTTTCAAGGCTACCAGGGGACAACTACTCCCCAAACAGGTTTGCAATCCATTCTAAGCCTTTGACCTAAATGAATCTTTGCTGGGACTTGTATTCCTCAACCATGCTCCTTTCTGCCAAGTCGTTAGAAACAGAATCTCATTATCTCAAGACCTTCTTCTTCTTTTCCTGCTAAAAGTCACTTCATTTCTCCACACAGGGAATCCAAAAGTCAACCCCACTACTGACTCTGATCTTGGGCAGGCCACTCAGCCAGTCAGTGTCTCCATCTTCCCCTTTTCTAAAACGAGAGAAACACCGACCACCACTCCTACTTTTACGGCAGGAATTTGGGCCACTCAAAGGAGGCAAAATTATATGAATGCAGAGCAAAACTGTAAAATGTTTTCCAAATGCGATGTGCGACTCTTATCCCGGGCTGTCCCAGGATTTATTTTGTGAAATTGAGACTTTCCCTTGACATTTGTGGGTCTTTGTTTTGCCCACCTATCAAGGCAGACATTTGCTTTGAGATCTTGAGCAAAAGATACTGTCGTACTACAAATTACCGTGATCTAATTAGGCCTCCCTCCATAAATCTGTCATTTGCAAGCCATTCAGGCCTGCTCAGCCCAGCCCTTGATTTAAACTGCTCCAGGAGTCTAGCCGAAGATGTGTCCAGGACAGAATCCAACACAATATTCTGGTCTCCTCCCACTGCTCCCTTGAGGATGGGTTGCTCACCAATTTTGGCCACAATCACAGTTATGTAGAAGAGAGATTCATTATAGTTTGGGCATAGATCTTAACCAGTGCCCATGCAACCTCGTGACAACATTATTTAGCATTCAGATTGGATGTGAGCTCTTATTGGGAAAAGAATATTGCGGAAGATTAGTGTTGCCTGGTCCTTGAAGCAAAGAGAGACAAATAGGAAAGAAGCATATTTTCTCTGTTGAATTGACAGGTGTGTGCAGCATTTCCTATATGATGGATACTTTGAAATGACATATAAAACAGAGCTATGGTTTAAAAAAAAAAATTGCTGGTGCTGGCCAAATCAAATAATGTCCATTCCTGGTTGTTCTGGCTGAAGAAGATAAAAAAAGAGGTATGGAAAATTCAAAGCAACGGGTAATCTAAAACTCATTTATACTGGGTTTTAGAATGCGTGTTTATACTTATCTGATGATGGGTGTCGCAGAGGTTCTGGGAATCCTTCCGTACCAACGTAGCAATACCACTGTGTCCTCCCCCTGGAAAATCTGGGAAGCAGGAAAACTCCCCATTTTTCCTCTTCATGCCTCCTTCCCCACTACTGATATTTCAGCTTTGCTAACCTTGCCCCACCATCCACAAACACACCCCCACACTTCCACCTTAATATCTTTCCGCACCTCATTCCAGGCTATTTGGGTTTCAAAGTAATGCTCTGTGTGCAAAGCAAACAGAAAAAGGTGGAATATCAACAAAGCTTTATTAAACAGCTAATGGGCTTCTACTCTGCAGGAACCAGTGAGCTAGGCTGGGAGAGCCCGACTCCGTGCACACACACAGCAGGATATGTCTCCCAGAGCTTCCTTTTCCAAGTCGGGACTGGGAAGGACACAGAATCATCAGGTAACAGATGAAGACAGCACGTGGGGACCACAGAGGTGAGGTAGGAGGGGCGGGGTCAGAGTCCCAGGAGACGAGCAGGTGATTTAGTCAGGGGCTGGGAGAGGAATGAGCACTTTGTGCAGCTGTGAAGGGGCAGGGGCGTGAGACGCCAGAGACCCTGGAAGTACTGACAGGGCCACACTGGACTTCAGCCCCGCATCCCTGGAGGGTTTTCGAGGCAGTCCTAAGTTTGAATCAGCAAGGGCCAACATGAAGATCGCAGTGTTTATCCGATGGATGAGGCGATCGAGGAGGAGAAGGAGGGCAGGAGAAACGAAGCAGAAGGATCAGAGGAAAGAAGAGGGAGAGGAATTAACCAATAAAGGGCCATTTTAGCGTCCCCCTTCACAGGGGCTCAGCTTAATGGGGGAGGCGAGCGCCCACACACATCAAGGAGAGTGCAGAACCAAGCTTTTGCAGCAGAGGCTCGCGGGAAGGAAAGTCTGAGGAAACGTGAGCAGGGGCCTGAAACCTTACTAAGGAAAGGGGTCAATGAGTGTTTTCAAAATAAAAAAGGCTGAGAAGAGAACAGTGAACGGGGGTGGCACCAGAGGTCAGCCGGCACATTCAAGGGTTTTATTGTCGCTATCAAAAAGATGCTTGGAAAGGAAAAGGAGGAAGGGAAAACGCTTTTAAGTTTTAAGTTCCTTTTTTCTTTCCTCAAAAAGAGGCATGTGAGCGATGGAGCTGAGGGTTATTTTCGTCTATTTTGGGAGATGATGCTGGTGTCATTGCACTCCAACCAGTCAGGGAGAGGAGATGTGAGTAACCGAGTCCAAGCCTGGATTTCTGAGGCTGAAACTGACAGCGATCTGTGCCCGGAAGCCAGGCACGACGGCAGCCAGGACGTGTGCAAGGGAGAGCTCGTGGCCCTCGGCCTCTGCAGGGACGCAGCCGAGACGCAGGGTGAGCTGCCATTTTTATGGCTGTGCCCTTTAGGTCTCTCCAATTTCCAGGGGGGGAAAAATTCTGGGGCCGGGGGGAGAAAAACAAAACAGCTCTTCCTGAAGGACCACCCTGGACTCAATGCCAACCTGAGACAGCTGCTGATGGGGAACAACAACATCAAGGACCTACTGTCCCTTCCTGCCCCTCCTCCGCCGCCGCCACCCCTGAAAGAACTGTGAAAAGACCAAGAGTTGGTGGGCAGCCAACAAGAACTAAAGAACTTGCAGCTGGTAAAACCACCTGTGCCTTGTCAAATTCCAGCCAAAACAATCCCTTCCCCCAAGCCTCCCGTTCAAGAGAAGGGGAGAAAATCTGATAATAAGATGAGAATCAAGGGGGTGGAAAGTGAGTCGAGTGGCTCCAGACCAAGCCCTAAGCCAGTGGGGGAAGAGAATATTGGGAAGTTGTGCCAACGGAGGTAAAAAATTAGGCGCTGTGTTCTTGAGAGAGAAAGAGAGTAACAACTGTGAGATGGAGCTAGACGGGCCACGCTGAGAATCCAGCTCTCCCAATGGGCAGAGCTTTGCAGCATCAAGGCTGAGGTCTGGATCACTGAGGCAAATGGTGCAAGAAGAGGGGGCACAAGTTCAAATAAATACTTGGGAATATTCCAGAAAGGATCCCTCTGCCCTTTCCAACTGTAAAGTCAAAAAGCTATCTAGAGGTTTAATGCTCCCCAGGTGCATCCCTTCTGGGGCTTCCCTGATGGCTCAGTGGGTAAAGAATCCACCTGCAATGCAGGAGACACAGGAGACATGGTTAAATCCCTGGGTGGGGAAGATCCCCTGGAGAAGGAAATGGCAACCCATTCCAGTATTCTTGCCTGGAAAATCCCATGGACAGAGGAGCCTGGTGGGCTACAGTCCGTGGGGTCACAAAGAGTGAGACAAGACTGAGCATAAGGCACACGTGGAGGCATAAGTGACTTTATCTGTCCTCTTAATAAGACCATGTGCTCATGTACAGAACGACTAAGAGTCACACCGCTTATCTGTCATGCTACATCTGCCTGAGAGATTTGTGTTCAGAAGGCCGAGGTCCCATAGCCTGGATTTATAAACAGGGCATGAACAGCGGTAATATCTTTATTTGAGACATTTGAGGATCATGGAGAAACAACACATCTTCGAAGGAGACATGTTCTCAGATTCAGTCTCTAATGGGATTACCTCCTCTTTCAACTCCATTCTTTCCTTTCTTCCACTTGCTGTGAAGAAATGCTGCCGTAAGTTTGGTTATCATTCTTCTAGCAGAGGTGTTTTAAAGTAATCATCCATTCATTTGAAGTGCTAATAAATGCTGGTGCTAAAATTAGAAAGTTCTCCTTGTCCTTTGAAGATTAGCTGAATCTCTAACTAATGTTATCATTGGCCAGGTAATGTTGGCATGAACCTGAATTGAATTTTTGCTGGCATCCCCAGCTGAAATCCACATCACAGTTATAGCCATTAAAGATTAGTAGGTCATTCCCTGTGTTAAGACTTCATTTCCAAGGTATTTATTCATTTCACTGATGACTGCCACCCCTGCCTGGCTTTTTATTTGGAGTGTTCAAGAGAATGCCATGACCAGAAGGACAGTGAGAATAAATAAACCCATGGTCAGTGTCCATTGTAAACACCCAAAACATGTTCTATCATTTATCATGGTGCAATTGGTAAAAATGGAAAATAGGGTTTCTCTTTTTCCCATATTAAAATCTTCCATTTTATACACAAAAGTACATCGTCATTACAACAAACTCAAATAATGATCATTCAATAATAATAATTGAAATGGAGCAAATTTCAATGACATGTTTATAAAAAGCACGGTGTTTTTAATGGTAATAGTACTTTTGTGGTATTCCTGCAGAAAATATGTAACTTAAATTTAACTATGAGCAAACAAATCCAAATTAAAGGATTTTCTACAAAATAATTGATCTGTACTCTTCAAAAAATATCAAGGTTAAGAAAGACACAGAAAGCCTGAGGACCTACTCTAGGATAAATGAGACCAAACAGTCATGATCACTAAAAGATAGCTATGAAGAAAGTCCTAGAAATTTGATAAAGACTGAACAGGGATTCTATAACAGTATAATTTTAATGTTTAATTTTCTGATTCATTTTAACATTTTACTATAATTGTATAAGAAATATCTCAGTTCTTAGAAAATAACACTGAGGTATTAAGAGGTAAAGGGACTTTATATTTCTAACTTAACTTTCCAATGGTTCAGAAAGAAAAGACAATATGCATACATAGATGAACATAGAGAGAAAGAACAATAAAGCAAGGGAGTAAAATGGAAACAATTGGTTAATCTGGGCAAACCCCAGATTGCGTATGGGAGTTCCTTGGAATATTCTTAGAACTTTCCCTTGTTTGGAATAATATTTTAAAAAGCAAAATTGTCTCCCATTTCCTGCCTTGGAGTTAACTATTTACATATTTACAGTACAATGCATATTCTGTGGTATGCAGATTCTAAAATGTTTCCAAATGCACCCAACCTCCTGGTAGTCAAGTCCTTGCGTGATCCCCTCCCAGCTGTGTGTGGGCGGAAGCTAGTGACTTGTTTGTAAAGAATAGAATGCTGCAAAAGTGATGGATGTCACTTCTGAAATTCAGCTGGAAAGGTCTGCGATGTCCATCTTGCTCACACTCTCTCCGGTTCGACTCACTTGTTCACTCTCAGGAAAGTCGGCTGCCATATTTCAAGTTGCCTTAAGGAGAGGTTCATCTGGCAACTAAGGGTGGTCTCCAGCCAACAGCTATTGAGGATCTGAGGCCCTCGATGCAACAGCAGACAAGGAACTCAATCGTGCCACCAACCCACAAGTCAACTTGGAAGCTGATCCTTTCTCAGTTGAACCTTAAGATAACTGCAGCCCTGGCCAACACCTGGACAGCAGCCTTTAGAGGTCCTGAACCAGAGGGCCCTGTTAAGCTGTACAAGGAATCCTGACCCACAGAAACTGTAAGATAATTGCTTCTCTAAGACACTAAGACTGGAGGAATTTTATTATGCAGAAATAAGCAATACTTTTGCCAACTTCTTATATATATATATTTTTTTCCTTTCTTGTAGGGGAGGAGGTTATAGTATCATAGAGAATTTTTCATGTTACCATGTAAAACATTGCTTCATTATTTTTAACATTCAGTGTTAACTGTTGTTCAGATTCAGCATTGCAAAGGAGCATTTGGCAGAGGGGGACAATGGGAGTTAAAATCTAGCCCGTGATCTATTCACCAAAGTGTGCTTCCCAGGATTTGCTTTATTTAACCAGAGGAGAGGGGTATTTTTTTCTTATTTACATAAATGCGCCCTCTGTGCTAGTGGAACCCTGTTAATGGCCGCATAATATTCCATGGTGTGGATATACTTTAATTTCTTTAACCAACCTCATCTTGGTGGCCATTTAGATCACCTCCTGTGTTGTAATTGCAGTAATAATAATAATCATATAATAAACTGCAGTGAACATCTTCAATATAGTTGCATTTCTGGGTACAAACATTTCTGTAGAAAAGATTCCAAAATGGGATTCAAGATGGACATAGATTATGTCCATCTTGAATTTTGATAGATTCTGACAAATTAACCTTACAAAAGGTTTTCACCTTGTTTGTACTCTGAGTATAAGTAGTAGTGTTAGTTGCTCAGTCATATCTGACTCTTTGCAACCCTGTGGACTGTAGCCGCCCTGGATCCTCTGTCCTTGGGATTCTCCAGGCAAGAATACAGAAGTGGGTTGCCATTTCCTTCTCCAGGGAGAAAGTATAAAGAAGTGGCCTATTTCCTTAGCCCTTCACTAACACTGGATGAGATCAATCTTTTAAATATTTGCAATCTGATAAGTAAAAAATTTTATCTCAGTTTTACAGATCATTTGTAGGAAGCCAAATATTCCTAACTTTCTGACTCTGAGTCAGGACCATTTCCTAGTAATACCGAGTCAATCTTTTCCCACAAATATGCAGGCAATGTTGAATAAATCTGTTAGAGATCAGAGAATCAGACCTTACTCAACCAACGTCTGTTCCCTCAATCCTATCTCTTATGTGAAATGTGAGAAGAGAGAAATACAATGCCAAGTGAGGGTAGTGAAGTGTAGAATTTCAGCAAAGGTCTTCCGGCGTTTGACTTTCTGATCACGTCTCAATAAAAATTTTATTGACTCTTTACCTGATTTGCTTGTTTAGCAGCCACCACCAGCCCTTTTGCAAATAAGATCACTTTCATTCAGCTGTTTTGATGTAGGTTATGTGGGCAGAAACAAACGCTAGTCAGAATGTCTGGGCTTAGGCCCCACGTGACTGTAAGCCTTGTGCTTCTACTAGGAGAGTATGTTAGGCTAAGTGCTCTGGGAAGCAGACATACATAAGAATTTTATTAGGGGAAAACTCTGTGGTAGAAAAGGAGGGACCTCCCTGGCGGTCCAGTGGTTAAGAATCTGGGCTCCCAGTGCAGGGGGCTTGATCGCTGGTCAGGGAACTAGATCCCACATGCCAAACTAAGAGCCTGCATGCTAACTAAGATGCTGCAAACCACAGCTCAAGATCCCGAGTGCTGAAACTAAGACCTGGTACCACCAGACAAATGTAAAACAAGAAGAGAAAGAAAGAAAACGAAGATGGTGAAGGAACAAGGGAAAGCTGGAGCTGCCAGACAGTGATACAAGTCTGAGCCCAAGGGAAGGAGAAAAGAAGGAGAAATTGTCCAGAAGCATGATAGACTTCCCTGCAATCTCAGGAAGTTTCAGCAAGACTTCAGGAAACCCTCAAACCAAAGGCCAGCCATTGGAAGAGTCCAGTGTCTCCCAGAGTGCAATCTGCCTCAGTATTCTTGACACACTCAATCATTGGCCAAGAGAGGCTCAGAGGAAGCACAGCCCTGGTGTGAATGGGGTGGTTGATTTTAAAGCACAGAAGCTAGAGGCCTCCGTCAACTGTACTTCGTAGAACTGGAGGCCTCCTAAGCACGTTGTCATGTCCACCGCTACACATTCTCAATGAGTTAGTCTGCAGACAGAGCCTCAGTAGAATTATAACAGTAGAAAATAGAGAGGGAATTTGTGCTCCATTTTTGGTTTCTTGCTTCCATAAGTTCTATGCAATTGCTTGCCTTATTTCCAAATAAATTAAAGTCTTTCTATCTGGTTAATGATTGCACAACTTTCCTAAGTCCCACAGGTAAAAGGTGAAGACTTGGAACAGAGAAGCAGCTGGAATACTGTGAGCAAGAAACAAAAAAATCCACAGGAATTGTGGGATATAGAAGAGCAAAGAAGAAGGAAGAGGAAAAGACAGAGGAATCCTAGAAATCCTGAAAGGCATGTGGCCTGGGAGAAACTCCACAAAAAGCTGGGTGAAGGATATTGAACAATAAGAATGTCCAATCATCAGAAGAACGGTTATTTTATGCAAAGCATCAGCATCAGATATACAAATTGCCAATATTTACTAGGTTTATAAGTGCTAGATTTGGGGGAAAGAGAGATCAATACTAGTTCCTCTCTAAAATATATCTCTTAGATACTACAATTGAGTTCTTTTTGCCTTGTCTCCAGTGGACATTTGATTACACTGAGCTCTAAGGAGCAACCCCAATTTTTTTGTCAAATTCAAATTTATCTTGATCATATATTCTTTTAGAATATTTATAAGCCAGAACTTGAATATATCTTGTGCTGTGCAAACACTGTCCGAATGGTTCGATCTGTGCCTGTGCGTTTGGACCGGTCAAATCGGACCCTTCAGACTGTAAAGCCTTTAGGAGTAACTCTAAAACATAAATATTTCTGTAGCCCCGGCATTTATCACAAGAAAATTATTATTGATTATGATCGTGATGTTTGAATCCTGAAGTCTGTGTACAAAAGTAAAATATTTATACACGTTAATACAACTCCAGTCGGCTTCCCCCTATCTGTTTCTTTCACTTGTGTCTTCGCTTCATTTGGTACTGTCGATCAATCACTTATTGAATGACGCGTCTTCATGGGCTGCCATTATATTAAGTTCTTGGCTCTCCTCCTAGCTCCCTGCTTCCTCATTGCCCCCAGCTATCTTTGGCTTTCTCTCACCTCTTAATTTTGAATATTACACATCAGTCTTTCTGAAGCTTTCCTTTTCCTTGCTCCCATTATCACCTCTAACCTAATGCTCCTATTTTACATTTCCAAATTTTACTTAGCTTTGATCGTATAGTTTCTAGTCCTCCAGGATGTCTCCTCTAAAACATTCTGCCATCATTGCTAATTCAGTTTGGTCCAAAGCCTTCTCTCACTATCAGCATCAATACCATTACTATTGTCTTTCAATCCTACAAAGGAAACTTTGATGATAGTTTTGAATTATTCTTTCTGATTCCTCTACTTGCCTCTGAGTGCTTTACCAAATTGTATTTCTGTTTTCTTTATGAAACAATATTTCAGCAACCTTCCTTGTCCCAAACCCTCAGCTTAATGAGGTTGTGTGGTCCTTTAAGCTTGACTCAAATACCTTTCTCCATTTAAGGGAAATCTTAGGGTCTCTTCCAATGTTTCCAGAGTTTTCTGGAGATCTTCCATTTCCACTGGTCATTCCGGCCTCCTATTTGCTGCTTTCTAGTGAGTTTTCGGTCTCCCTGACAACTCCTCTTTGAGGCTGTTCACACTGCCTACCTCAAATGGACCCCAAAATAGCTTTGGTTAATTTTACCCCAAACACCTCTCCCCCAGCAATGCCCTTTGAGTAAATGTAACTGAAGATTGCAATGGTAACAGCAAGGGGCCCATGCGCTTGCTCTCAGAGCAGACAACAAAACTAAATATTTAATTTCCCTGCAGGGACTGAATCCTCACTCCCTGCATTGGAGGCACAGAGTCTTAACCACTGGATCACCAGGGAAGTCCCTCCTATAAATTCTTACTTCTTCTTGTATTCTTTTCCACTTAGAGAAGACTCTTTAGCATTTCTTTTGGGATAAATTTAGTACTGATGAACTCTTAGCTTTTGCTCATTTGAGAAGGTCTTGATCTCTCCTTCAATTCTGAATGATAAATATGCTGGGTAGAGTATCCTAGGTTGTAGGTTTTTCCCACTCAGCACTTTAAATATATCATGCCACTCCCTTCTTGCCTACAAAATTTCTGCAGAAAAATCAGCTGATAGCCTTATGGGGGTTCCTTGTATATGACTCTTTATTTTTCTCTTGCTGCCTTTAGAATTCTTTATCTCTGACTTTTGCCGTTTTAATTATGATATGCTTTGGTATAGGTCTCTTTCTTTTTGGGTTCATCTTGTTTGGGGTTTTTCTGTGCTTCCTATATCTGAATACCTGTTTCCTTCTTGAGCTTCAGGAATTTTTCAGCCATAATTTTACCAAATATATTTTTGACCACTTTCTCTCTCCTGGGACCTGTGTAATGCAAATGCTGATATGCTTGATGTTGTCCCAGAGGTCATTAAACTGTTCTCCTTTTTATTGTTGCTTTTCTTGTTGCTGTTCTGATTTGGTGATTTCCATTATTCTATCTTCCAAATCACTTATGTGCTCTTCTTTATCACCTAGTCTACTAAAATCACCTTCTAATGTATTCTTTATTTCAGTTATTAAGTTCTTCAACTCTGACTTGGTTCTTTTTTATATTTTATAATTCCTTGTTAAGATTCATATTGTGTTCATCTGTTCTTCTCTCTAGTTCAGTTAGCATTCTATTATGAATGCTCTGAGCATTATCTGGTAAATTATTTATATCTGTTTCATTAGTTGTATTTTCAGGTTTTCTTCTTGTTCTTTCATTTGGAACAAATTCCTCTGTCTTCTCATTTTGTTTAACTTTATCTGTCTGTGTGTACTTAGGTGAGAAAGTAACCTCTCCTGGTCTTGAAGGCAGTTCCTTGTATGGGAGCATCCCTGTGCAGTCTATGAACGTGCAATGGTTCTGCTGGTAAAGCTGGATCTGGAGCAAGTATGGATCACCTCTTCCCCCAAGGTAGGCAGGCAGCTATCACTTTGGTGAGAGGTGGGGCTGGATGAAAGAGGCTAGAGCTTTTGCCAGATGTGAGCTGGGGCTTCTCCCACGCTCAGTGGCTGTCCACCCTACCGGGTTGGGGTCAGGGCCCAGCACACTGAAACAGAAGCCCTGAGGGTCAGATTCAAGCTGATTCTGTTCCCTCTGAGTGTGCGTTCTACCCCTTGCCAGCAAGGGCACCTTTGGCCCCGAGGGAAGCAGCGCAGGAACGAGAGAGGCCAGGGTGGGTGCTCAGTGTGCAAAAGGGCATGCGATGGTCCCACTGCACAGAGCTCCAGACCACTCCTGATCTGTTGCCTTCAGATGGTCCACCCTGTCCTATTTGGATGCCATGCCAGACCTGAGCAGCTCTTTCCCCCTCATTTGGGAGAGTTTTCTGAACTCGGATTCTCATTTGCTCTGTGATATTCAAGCTCCTAGAATAAGAGGAGATGCTCTCAAAGAAGAGAAGGATTTTGGAATTCTAAAGTTACTAACGATCTTGGGGCAACACTTCTAAAATTCTGGGGACAAAGAGTTAATCACAGTAAAGTGAAAACAACTTAGATTTTGAAAGAAGGCTGTCTTAAACACACTCCTTAACTTCTCATTGGTTCAGAACTTCTTTGCTAAGAGGTCCATGACGACACGATAGAGGGTCAAAGAGAACTGAATATGCATCCCAGACACGTTATCAGGACATCTCCGTTTTCGTTGTTTACTGATCTGATTATCTGTTCCTGAAAAATTATCCATTCCAAAACACAATGGCTTAAAACAACAGCTTGTTACTGTCTGTCATGGTTTGGGAGCACTGATTGAGTTCTACTGGGTGGATCTTGCTTAGGACTTCTCTCCACACTAACACCCAAAAGGGCTCCCCCTTCTGGTCGGCATCTAATGCTGGTTGATGACCGGAAGTTCACTTCAGTTCAGTTCAGGTCACTCTCAGTCGTGTCCGACTCTTTGCAACCCCAGGGACTGCAGCACGCCAGGCTTCCCTGTCCGTCATCAACTCCCAGAGCTTGCTCAAACTCATGTCCATCAAATCAGTGATGCCATCCAACCATCTCATCCCCTTCTCTGCCTGCATTCAATTTTTCCCAGCATCAGGGTCTTTTCCAATGAGTCAGTTCTTTCCATCAGGTGGCCAAAGCCTCAGTTTCAGCATCAATTCTTCCAATGAATATTCTCATGAGCTGGCCAAAGCTTCACTTTCAGCATCAGTCCTTCCGATTAATATTCAGGACTGATTCCCTTTAGAATTGACTGGTTGGATCTCCTTGCAGTCCAAGGGACTCTCAACAATCTTCTCTAACACCACAGTTCAAAAACATCAATTCTCAGTGCTCAGTTTTCTTTGTAGTCCAACTCTCACATCTATACATGACTACTGGAAAAACCATAGCTCTGACTAGACAGATCTTTGTTGGCAAAATAATGTTTCTGCTTTTTAGTAAGCTATCTAGGTTGGTCATAGCTTTTCTTTCAAGGAGCAAGCGTCTTTTAATTTCATAGCCACAGTCACCATCTGCAGTGATTTTCGAGCCCAAGAAAATAAAATCTGTCACTGTTTCCACTGTTTCCCCATCTATTTGCCATGAAGTGATGGGACCGGATGCCATGATCTTAGTTTTCTGAATGTTGAGTTTTGAGCCAAAAAGGCAAAGAAGTTCCCTTAGCACTGTTAAGCAGAGCGCCTGCACATGGTCTTTTCATGTGGTTTGGGCTTCTCACATTATGGTGGCTAGATTCCAAGAGGGCGTGCCCAAGAGCATACGTTCTAAGGAGTAGGAGACAGAAGCTGTCAGCTCAGCATTGAGTTATGCCTAGAACTGGCAGATCTTTGCTTCTGCTGTATTCTATTGGTCAAAGCAGTCACAGATCTCACCCAGATTTCAAGAGGATAGAGAAGTAAATACCTTATGATGAAGAAGAGGCAAAGTCACATCGCACAATAGAGCAGGGGATAGGAGACGCTGTCGTCCTCATCTGTGGAAAACAGAACCAGCTACAGTCATTATCTGATGACATATCCAATGTTAGAATGACCTCTATATAGTTAAACTCCTGCCCCCCACCAGACTATCTGCTTACCTCTCACACCATTGGCTTCTGTGTGGCAGCTATCCCACGTTTCTCTCTTTTTCTTTATTTCTACCTCAGTGTCAGGACTGACTCTGCACAAACTATCCTTTTCCCCAGCTCTTCCCGTGGAGGCTTGCCTATTATCATTGAAGTCTCAACTCAAATATCTCCTCTTCTGAGAGACCTTCTCTGGCTACCACATGACTCTGTTTACATCCGTCCTAACCCTCACATGCTTGCTTTCTCTTCCACCATCTGTGTCCCCCCAGCACAGCACACACCCCGTGAGAGCGGTGACCTGGTCTATTTTGCCCACAGCATATGCCTAGGGCTCACACTGGTCTCCACTGCAGAGTGATCATCCAGTCAACCTTCACTGAATGAATGAATAAAGAAAGGAGACACTATCCTTTCAAACAGTAGTCAACGACAGCCTACACTCTTCTCCTGACCGATTATTCTGTACTACTTCTCTGGGAAGTTATTTTATCTTTGGACACATCTTACAAATTCCTCCATGGTATTATGAATTTACCTAACTAGTCAAAAGACTCTTTAATTTATTGACTAAAACTAATTCAGGGGTTTCCAAACTATAACCTCCAAGTGCTATAGCTCTGTGGCTCCAATCCCCAGGAAAAAGCTAAGGGGAAACGAAAGGGAAAAGGAAAGACAAGGGACCCCACCATCACTTTAATCCCAGTGATAATCATTTTATTTTACCTATTGTTCAGTTCAGTCGCTCAGTCGTGTCCAATTATTTGCAACCCCATGGACTGCAACATGCCAGGCCTCCCTGTCCATCACCAGTTCCTGGAGTTTACTCTAACTCATGTCCATTGAGTCGGTGATGCCGTCCAACCATCTCATCCTCTGTCATCCCCTTCTCCTCTCCCCTTCAATCTTTCCCAACATCAGGGTCTTTTCCAGTAACTCAGCTCTTCGCTTCAGGTGGCCAAAGTATTGGAGTTTCAACATCAGTCATTCCAGTGAACACCCCGGACTGATCTCCTTTAGGGTGGACTGGTTGGATCTCCTTGCAGTCCAAGGGACTCTCAAGAGTCTTCTCCAACACCACGGTTCAAAAGCATCAATTCTTCTGCACTCAGCTTTCTTTATAGTCCAACTCTCACATCCATACATGATTATTAGAAAAACCATAGCCTGGACTAGATGGACCTTTGTTGACAAAGTAATGTCTCTGCTTTTTAATATGCTGTCTAGGTTGGTCATAATTTTTCTTCCAAGGAGCAAGCATCTTTTAATTTCATGGCTACAGTCACCATCTGCAGTGATTTTGGAATCCCAAAAAATAAAGTCAGCCACTGTTTCCACTGTTTCCCCATCTATTTGCCATAAAGTGATGGGACCAGATGCCATGATCTTCATTTTCTGAATGTTGAGTTTTAAGCCAACTTTTTCACTCTCCTCTTTCACTTTCATCAAGAGGCTCTTTAGTTCTTCTTCGCTTTCTGCCATAGGGTGGTGTCATCTGCATATCTGAAGTTATTGATATTTCTCCCAGCAATCTTGATTCCAGCCTCATCCAGCCCAGCATTTCTCATGAAGTACTCTGTGTATAGTTAAATAAGCAAGGTGACAATATACAGCCTTGATGTACTCCTTTCCCAGTTTGTAACCAGTCTGTTGTTCCATGTCCAGTTCTAACTGTTGCTTCTTGACCTGAATACACATTCCTCAGGAGCCAGGTCAGGTGGTCTGGTATTCCCATCTCTTTCAGAATTTTCCACAGTTTATTGTGATCCACAGAGTCAAAGGCTTTGGCATAGTCAATAAAGCAGAGGTAGATGTTTTTCTGGAACTCTCTTGCTTTCTTGATGATCCAACAGATGTTGGCAATTTGATCTCTGGTACCTCTGCCTTTTCTAAATCCAGCTTGAATATCTGGAAATTCACGGTTCATATATTGTTGAAGCCTCGATTAGAGAATTTTGAGCATTACTTCACTAGCGTGTAAGATGAGTGTAATTGTGCAGTAGTTTGAGCATTCTTTGGCATTGCCTTTCTTTGGGATTGAAATGAAAACTGACCTTTTCCAGTCCTGTGGCCACTGATGAGTTTTCCAAATTTGCTGGCATATTGAGTGCAGCACTTTCACAGCATCATCTTTTAGGATTTGAAATAGCTCAACTAGAATTCCATCACCTCCAGTAGCTTTGTTTGTAGTGATGCTTTCTAAGGCCCACTTGACTTCATATTCCAGATGTCTGGTTCTAGGTCAGTGATCACACCATCGTGATTATCTTGGTCATGAAGATCTTTTTTGTACAGTTCTTCTGTGTATTCTTGCCACCTCTTCTTAATAACTTCTGCTTCTGTTAGGTCCATATCTTAATTGTGCCCATCTTTGCATGAAAAGTTCCCTTGGTATCTCTAATTTTCTTGAAGAGATCTCTAGTTACCTATTGAGGATCTATATAAGACTTAGTTTGAAAAACAGTTCCATTGCTAAAAAAATCTAAATAGTCTCTTTGACTCGGTTCTATACCATCATGATATTTCTCACAGTATGCTCTTCTAATCCCCTATGTCAGAATCAACACTTTGGATATTTGCAGAAAATGCAGATTCCCTGTCCCCTATGAGTTACAATTTCGGTTCTAAGGCCAGTGAAGTGAAAATCACCCAGTCATGTCCAACTCTTTGGGCAGTCCATGGAATTCTCCAGGCCAGAATAGCAGAGTGGGTATTCTTTCCCTTCTCCAGGGGGATCTTCCCAACTCAGGGATCGAACCCAGGTCTCCCACACTGCAGGCGGATTCTTTACCAACTGAGCCACAAGGGAAGTTCTAGGGCCAAGGAATCTATTAACAAGCACCTCAAGGCTTCTTAAGTGGTCAGAAGTTTGAGAATCACTGCTCTATGATGTGAGAACTATCTAATAAAATACAGAAATGAGTAATCATGCAAAGAAGAATTCTTTTTCCTTTGGGATGACCTCTTGCAAAATGTAATGTCTTTTCTCAGTACAGTCATTCATCCATATATCCAAGGGATTGGTTCCAGGACCCACTCCCCACTCAGATACAAAAATCCACAAGTGCTCAAGTCCCTTGTATAAAATGGTGTAGTACCATCTACCCCCTGTAGTCGCAGAGACAGAATCCATAGATACAGAAAAGAAAGACAAAGAAAGTGAAGCTGCTCAGTCATGTCCAACTGTTTTCAACCCCATGGACTGTAGCCTACCACACTCCTATCCATGGGATTCTCCAGACAAGAATACTGGAGTGGGTTGCCATTTCCTTCTCCAGGGGATCTTCCCAACCCAGGGATCGAACCTGGGTCTCCAAAATTGTAGGCAGACGATTTACTGTCTGAGCCACCAGTGAGAATATAGATACAGAGGGCTGACTTTATATACAGAAATTTTTGAAGGAGTAGGCATGGTGGGTTGACCTCAAGATGTCCAGAAAGTGGTCTTTTATCTCTTTTCTGGAGACCCTGATTGCCCCCACAAATATCTCTCTGAGGCCAAGTGACTGAAGTTAGAGTATATATATTTGTACACACACGCCAGTGGCCAACATCACAGCCAAGCTACCACCTCACTCAGCTGAGTCCTGCCAATTAAGTACTTCTGGAGTGGTATAAGAGCAAGGCCCTTAAAATTCCAAGCATAAAACAGCTAATAAGAGTATCTTGTTTAACAAAGTAATAAAAAAAAAAGCAGAGACAAAAAAAGCTGCAAAGTTTTCTTTGTGATCATTATTTAACACTGTATGTAATTAAATATTAATGAAAGTATGCTACTTTCATTTTGTGAGCAATTTAATTCAATTAAAAATAAATGGGTCTCCTTGGCTCAGTGGGCATACTGATATACAGAACAGCACTGCCCTTAACTTGGTTTCCACTGTGTTTAAATCCAGCACTGAGCAAAGCTACTAAAATACAACCTCAGGCTTACTTGATTAACCCGTTAAGAGCCAAGGGCCCCTCTCAGGCAGGCAAGGGAGTATAGCACTCTACAGTGTTCACTGGGTACAAAGCATAATATGTTTAACTTGAAAAAAATATGTTCATCAAACATTTGCTAAGTGGGATGAAAAGATATTTAAGACATCTCTTAGATATCAAAACAGTAGAGGAAGGGCATGGACTGAAGAGAGGTATGAAGAAACTGGAAACACTGTATCTTGACCTGGTATCGTGTGTGTGTGTGCTCAGGTCACTTAGTTGTGTCCGACTCTGAGACCCCATGGACCCCATGGACTCTGAGACCCCATGGACAGTCCTCTGTCCAGGGACTTTTCCAGGCAAGAATACTGGAATGGGTTGAAATTTCCTACTCCATGGCATCTTCCTGACCCAGGGGTCAAACCCAGGTCTCTTGACTTGACCTGGAGATATATATATACACATACATATGTATATATATCATAGACAAATATGTGTACATATAGACACACACACAGATGAAACAAACATACTGACCTGTACTCAATGTATACATATACATACTTAAGGTTAGTGTACTTTAAGTGGTAGACTGCAAATATTTCATACCTCAGTGGCAGTTCAGTTCAGTCGCTCAGTCGTGTCCGACTCTTTGCGACCCCATGAACCGCAACACTCCAGGCCTCCCTGTAAGTCACCAACTCCTGGAGTTCACTCAAACTCATGTCCATCGACTCGGTGATGCCATCCAGCTATCTGAACCTCTGTTGTCCCCTTCTCCTCCTGCCTCCAATCCCTCCCAGCATCAGAGTCTTTTCCAATGAGTCAACTCTTTGCATGAGGTGGCCAAAGTATTGGAGTTTCAGCTTTAGCATCAGTCCTTCCAATGAACACCCAGGACTGATCTCCTTTAGAATGGACTGGTTGGATCTCCTTGCAGTCCGAGGGACTCTCAAGAGTCTTCTCCAACACCACAGTTCAAAAGCATCAATTCTTCGGCACTCAGCTTTCTTCACAGTCCAACTCTCACATCCATACATGACCACTGGAAAAACCATAGCCTTGACTAGACGGACCTTTATTGGCAAAGTAATGTCTCTGCTTTTGAATATGCTATCTAGG